>NW_022589737.1:11529446-11635604 GCF_004348235.1 Phoca vitulina
TAGAGGGGAGGGGGGTGGGAGGATGGGTTAGCCTGGTGATGGGTATTAAAGAGGGCACGTATTGAATGGAGCACTGGGTGTTATGCACAAACAATGAATCATGGAACACTACATCAAAAACTAATGATGTAATGTATGGTGATTAACATAACAATAATAAAAAAAAACTGTGGATCTTTGGGGCACTTGGGTGGCTCAGTTGTTAAGTGTCTGCCTTTGTCTCAGGTCATGATCCCAGGGTCCTAGGATTGAGCCCTACACTGGGGCTCCCTGCTTGGTGGGAAGCCTGCTACTCCCTCTCCCACTCCCCCTGCTTGTGTTCCCTCTTGCTGTGTCTCTTTCTGTCAAATAAATAAATAAAATCTTAAAAAAAAAAAAAGAAAGGACTTTTTCCTCTTCCTGCTGAGAATATAGCAATGTAAGAAACTGCCTATTTAACTGAATTATTTTTTAATGTTCTTAAAAGTAAGTTTTAAGAAACAAATCAGAAAAACTATAATAAAGTATTCAAACATATATAAATTAAAAATTAGTGTTTTCTGTTAAATACTGACCGTGAGAAAAAATTGCAGGGTTTGGGGGTGTAGAGTAAAACGAAACAAGTCTAACATGCACCTCGGGCTCAAGCTGCCACCCACTTTGCTGTGGGGCTTGGTTCAGAACAGCAAGTTAGTGATAATGTGTAGTGTGGTTTCTCTTTGTATTTCTTTTCTCTTTCTCTTTCAGACACTTTGATACCCAAGAGATGATGCTTTAAGGACATAATGTGAAAAGAAGAAAGAAAAGGACTGCTTTAGCCAGACTTTGTCTTGCTTTCTTCTCTACCACTTTGACAATAGGACAAAACCTGCTACAAAGTAGCACTCGATGTACTTAATAGCAGAAAAAAAGGGCACTGAGCAAACTATTTTTTTTCCTTTGTAGCAGTAATGAATTTGTTTGTTCAAAGTACCTTGTAACCATACTGACAAAGAATATATAAATGGGAGGGGAGTGTTGGGGAGACAGTATCAGTAAAATCATCTATTTATTTCTACCCTAAGGTTGGTAAGGTGAGAGAAGGCTAAATCAAAGAATGAAGAAAGCATTTCCCTACAGCAGGCACACTTACTATCAGGTTCTGCCAAGCACGGTGTATACCTCCCTCTAGGCTTCCGGGAACCTGTGGAGAGGCAGATTGCTCGTGTCCTTCGGGATCCAGATCGAGACTGAGGCTGAGGAAGAGGAATGCTTGGGTCTGGGGCAGTATGAAAAATCTACATAAAAAAAAAAAAAATTGGACAGAGGTCAATAAAAGGGGGCAACTGCCATTTTCATCATAAAATGGTATTTGTGAGTTAATAAATAATCTTAGAACTATATGCTATTTAATCAGCTTCATGGCAAGAGATGCTTGATATAAAAAATATCCTACAGCAATTATAACTTTGTTTTCCACTTACACTGAGTAATGTCCACTCTCTGGGTTTTCCTTTTTATCTTCCCCAATCTCCCAACAATGAATTTCAGAAGATTTTCCAATAATTTCAAATATGAACAAATGTCTGTGTCAAGACACATTGACTCTTACTATTGTGATATTTTCTTTCTCGCTTCATGCTGAACATAACCTGAAGGGAAGAGGCTCATTCTGTATCATTTCCCCAGCCAAGCAGTTCCTTGCTTCTCAGGAGAAGGTGCTGTCATGCTGTTGGTCCTGAGCTGTCTTGGAACATGACAAGCTGCAGGGAGAAGTCTGAGCACAGCTACAGGATACAGCCAGGTGGTCTTGGGTTGTGAGTGCTTGCAACCTTAGATAAATGAAGGATATTCTTCTACAGGCACCAAGAAGGGACCCAGGGAAAGAGAGTGCATAGTCTTTCTCTGACAAGGACTAGACCAGGCATAAGTGGATCACAAATGTTTTGATTTTCAATGGCTGGATTTACTTAATAATCCAATCACTGTGACTTTCCCAATTTCCCATTTCCATAGTTATTCAAAGATCTCAATCTTGTCAAAGAAACCATGTTTAAAGGCCAGAGAGGACTTCAAGACTGTCCCTGGAATTCTTTTGTCTTATTGAGAATATGCTGCTGTAAGTCTAATTCCAGAGAGATAAAAAGGTTAAAACTATACTTGATCACCAAGTGATTCTAGCAGATTCTCTGAATATGAACAAAAAATTCACTACATAAATACTAAAAAGAGAATCTTGAAAAGTAAATGATGTAAAAGGAAAGAAAACCATTTACCTGGAGGATTCTGAGAAGCACTTAAAAACTAAACAAGAAAAAAAAGAAATCAAAGTCCTCATGAAGAAGCAATTCATACAAAATGTACAAGACTGATACTTTATAAGAATCTGAGATCACAATGAACTCACAGATAATACAAATGGAAAATTCCTTCTTAAAAGCAAGGTACAAGATTTGATACTTCCACATGAAAATTCAGCCTACCTTTTCATAGTGCTCGATCAGAATTTCAACCACAATATTCTGAAATTTAATATTCATCATGGCAGCCACAGTTTCTTCTTGTGCTCTCATTAGAGTTGGGCCAAATATGACTCCAAGGTTTGAGACAGTCATGAGATTTTGTTGGCTGTGTAGTGATACTCTGCAAATAAGAGCAATAAAAATAACATAAGTTAAATGTTTAATAATTAGGCAATGTTCTCATTTATCAAATTTGTGGCATAAATAAAATGTAAAATATGCCATGATAGGTTAGTTTTCAGGTTCAACCTGAAAATATGCCATGATAGGTTAGTAGTCAGGTTCAACCACTCCCAATTGGCATATGTGGGTATAGCCTAAAAAGACATAAAAAGGTAACATTAGCTAAGTAAAAATAATTATAAAGCTTGATTAAAGGAATAAATCTTGATATCCTAAATTAAATATAATCACCCTAGAGAGATTATGAGTTGTTAGGGAGTCTCTAGGGTACTATACTTCTTTTAGAACAGATGGTTAAGATTAGACTGGTTGGAATTATATTTGGATACACTGAACATATTATTGAGAACCTGGTGCCAGGCATTTTCATAGATATTGATTGCATTTAATCCTCCCAGGAAGTCTGTTTTTCCTATTGTAAAGGTTAAAAAAAAACAAAACTGGGGTGTCTGGGTGGTGCAGCTGGTTAAGTGTCTGACTCTTGGTTCTAGCTCAGGTCATGATCCCAGGGTCCTGGGATGGAGCCCCGAGTTGGGCTCCCCATTCTTCACGAGTCTTCTTGCCTCTCTCCTTCCCCCTCCGTCCCTCCCCCACCCTTCTTACTCTCTCAAATAAGTAAATCTTAAAAAAAAAAAGCAAAACTCCTAAAGTAAAAATGATGTATTCCACGTAACAGCAAATTGGGAACGGAGATGCTATTTCAATTCAGGTCTCCTGAATATGTCAGGGGTTTTCTTAAGCTCCCTACATAAGACAACTAGCCAATGTGTTTCTTTTTCCCTTCCATCCATCCACCCATCCATCCACTCATCCATTCAAAATTTCCCTGAGTGCCTCCTTAGTTGTGGGCACTATGTTAGGTAAACAGTAAGAGAGGAGATATGGTAGCATCAGTGCTGGCTTGAAAATGAAAATGAAAGGAAAAGCCTCGGGTATTACTGGCCTTAGCAAAAGTTACCTTATCCCAGTTACTGTCAAAAATGACTTTGACTACTTTAGAAATTAGATATATTCTTTTTTTTAAAGATGATTTATTTGAGAGAGTGAGTGCACAGGGGAGCTGGGGGAAAGGCAGGGGAAAGAATCTCAAGCAGACTCCCTGCTGAGTGGGGAGCCCTACTCAGGGCTTGGTCTCAGAACCCTGAAATCATGACCTGAGCCAAAATCAAGAGTCAGACACTTAACCAACTGACCCACCCAGGCGCCCCAACTGGGCATATTCTTAAGAAAAAACCTCATTCATTTGACCAATCTTCTAGGTTAATACTGCCTTTTCTATCTTACTTCTAGGCACATTGTTAAAATACGAAGTTCTAGAAAGAAGCACAGCACAAGAGTATGTTTATACCTAAGTGTGCATCACTAAATCACTAACTACATTCCAGAAGCAAAAGTAAAATTTTATGGAGAATCCAGGATTTTGAATATTATGCAAATCCTAGCACAGGACAGGAAGAGCTGATTGTTTCACTGACTGAATTTTTCCCTTGTGCCTGACTAAGAAGCTCTTGGTTAGAATAGGAAAAAGTTTCATTCAACATTTTCTTTTTACATAACCAAATAGTTGCTTAGTATGTACTAGAGAATCTACTAAGAGAGCAGTATGTAAAGAATGTCTGGATTTAAAGCTTGGATCCATCCAACTTGGAGGCTGGGTGCAATCAGCCAAGTTATTTACAATCTCTAGGCTTCAGTTTCCTCATCTATAAAGAGTAAGGACCCCTAGAGGGTTGATAAAATTAAATAATGTTACAGGAAATATGATCTCAAAACATTGGTCTTCCTTGTAATTAAATTGGCTTTAGCCACTCTTGCTAAAATGTAAGAGTTCCTGGTAGTATGAGTAAACTGGAATAAGATTAATATTAAGCTCATGGGGAAAACATTTGGAAATCCTAAAAAAAAATTGGTTTTAAAAAGGAGAGTTTATGACTGTGTTGCTCAGAAGATGGAATATTTGAATTTCCCTTCTGCTGAGCTAACTCAATCAATACAGACACTTATTACCCCACATTTCAGCTATTTCTGCACCTCATTCCCTCAATTTGTTGTAGGGAACGACACCCAACTGCCCTTTTAAATATTCAAAGTTAGAGCTGAAGAAGAGACCACAGATAGCCTTTGTTTTAAAGACAAAAGGATTCTCAGAAAAGAAGTAATGGTTTATACCATGTCTCAAAGCTAATTAATGGAGATTTGGAATCAACCTTTTAGTCACTGGTCCTTTAGATAGTGACCAATCCAGTTCACTGGTCTTAAATTCTCTTTTCTTCAGATATATTAAGGTTGCCAGGGATCAAGAGTGTTATTACTTGTTTGTAGTTTACTTAAACTAAAGTGACTTAAAGTCACTGGGGATGTGGACACATTCCAATAATACTGCTCATGAGTCAATGGGGACTGACTTTGTATAGGTTCAGAAAAAAAGCCAGGAATGGTGATAAAGGATGGGCAAAAGAATTTTAAGCACTCTTCTATGGCCAGATACTATCCTCTGCTATCCCTTGTACCAAAGCCATGCACATTCACTATAAGGGGGAAGTCTGAGTTCATCTAACATTCTGGATAATTAAACAAAAACATTTTATGTGACACTCATGTATCTTTTAAAAGCAGTTTAAAAAGGCTTTGCTCGAAAATTAGCTTGAATACACCAAGAGAATGCCCAATACATACAGTGTAGTTAAATTTCATGAAGAAGTCACACAATTCAAAACATAATTCAAGACTAAATTTGACCAAGAATCCTTGTTCATTAACTAAAAGAGGTATTGCCCATATGCAACAGTTAATAATGAACTTGAAATGATGCAGTTCCTAGTGGCTTTCCTTCTTATTTCAAGGGGCAGGAGGGCAATTCATATTATCTCATCTGCAGGTTCAGATGAGACTTATTAACATGTTATGTAGCACTATTTCAAATGTGCATGGCTCAAATTAGCATAAACTGGGTTACTACTTGTAGTAAGCAACTAAGCAGGAATCATTTAATTGTGAATCATAATACTCGCTAAGATGGAAAATATCCTTATTTGTATTATGAGCCTGAAAGGGAATTCTTAAGTTTAAAACCTGAATTTGGGGGCAACTGGATGGCTCAGTCGGTTAAGCGTCCGACATTTGGTTTCGGCTCAGGTCATGATCTCAGGGTCATGAGATCAAGCCCTGTGTCAGGCTCTGTGCTCAGTGGGCAGACTGCTGGAGATTCTCTCCCTCTTCTTCTCCCTCTATCCTCCCCATCCTCTCTAATAAATAAATCAATCTTAAAAAAAAAAAAAAATCTGAATTTGGACTTTTGTTTATAGTAGCATGGCAAGTGTGTGTGTGTGTGTGTGTGTATGAAAGAGAATCTTTAGACAGATTTATGAGGCCACAGTACCCAGATATTTAATCAAACATAATTCTAGATGATTTATGAAGGTATTTTTTTGCATAAAATTAACATTTATATCAGTAGACTCAGAGTAAAGCAGATTATCTTCCATATGAGTGGGCCTCATTCAATCAGTTGAAAGTCTTAAAAAGACTGAGGTCCTCTGAGTAGGAGGGGATTCTGCTTCCAGACTGCCTTGGATTGGAGCTGCAATGTTAACTCTTCCCTGAGTCTCCAGACTACCAGCTGCCCTGCACACTTCAGACTTACCAGCCTTCACTGGTAAGTGCAACCAATCTCTCTTATATATATGCACACAATACACACACACACACACACTACACACACACACACACACACACACACAATCCTATTGGTTCTGTTCCTCTGGAGAAACTTGATTAATGTGATATCTATCTATCCGGATTTTTAAATACATATATGAACTAACAGCAGAGTCAGAAAAGTCTTCAGAGACCAAGTGATGCTATGAATCTAGAGAAAGAAACTAACATTAGAATGGCACTTTGACCTGGCAAAACCTGTTGACACTAGTATCATAGAGAACTGATCTTCAAACTTAGGGCTTACAATGCAGCTAAAGGACCTGGGGGAAAAAAAACATATACTCCTTCATATATTTTTAAGTTGACATGTAAGGTTTTTGTCATTAGCTTAACAGTTGCAAAGGATATTCATCATTTGCATAGTGTAAACATATACAGTACATACACACACAGATATATCTTAAAAATAAACTGTCATATCATTTTTTAAAAGCATATTCTTTTGTGCAAGACTGTTGAACCTCAGATCTGTACCTCTGAAACAAATAATGCAATATATGTTAAGGAAAAAAAAAAAAGAAGAAGAAGAAGATAGCAGGAGGGGAAGAATGAAGGGGGGGAAATCGGAGGGGGAGACGAACCATGAGAGACGATGGACTCTGAAAAACAAACTGAGGGTCCTAGAGGGGAGGGGGGTGGGAGGATGGGTTAGCCTGGTGATGGGTA
The DNA here is from genome assembly GCF_004348235.1 of Phoca vitulina. Taxonomy (NCBI): domain Eukaryota; kingdom Metazoa; phylum Chordata; class Mammalia; order Carnivora; family Phocidae; genus Phoca; species Phoca vitulina. Next base: position 11,536,496 of record NW_022589737.1, read on the forward strand.
TTGAGGAGGGCACGTTCTGCATGGAGCACTGGGTGTTATGCACAAACAATGAATCATGGAACACTACATCAAAAACCAATGATGTAATGTATGGTGATTGACATAACAATAAAACATTTTTTAAAAAAGCATATTCAATAGACTGATTATAATAACAATGTTACAGTATCATCATACACTTTAGAAAGACATGAAAAGTCTAACTTTAACATTGAACAAGTAGTTAGGTGAACAACATAAATCAGAGAATTACTTGACGAGGTGCTTTATTAAGATGTCCAGCATCTCTCTGTTTTTTTCTGGCAATTTGTGCACCAATGCATGTACAGCTTCCACCCGGTAGTTTTGGTCATCAGATTCTATAACATAAAGGTTGCAAATGGTCAAGTTTCAATTGCATTCAAACGTGTAAATAAACATTAGTAATCTAAACATTATAAACACTCCCACCCTCATGCCTTACAAACGTTGCTTTATGCAGTAAGTATTATTACTACCACTGGCTTAGAGCGGTTGAGTAACCTAACCATGGTCATGAAGTTAGTTAAGAAGTCAAACTAACCCAGTTCTATCTAATCCAGACCTGTGCTCGTAGCCACTGGACTTCCATACAACCATAACTCATCACCTGCAATGTGAGTGATCACAGAAATTGTTACAGATGGCCTAATGTGCCAGGCAATATAATATACTTTATCACACATAAAACTTCCTAGTGACTCCATCAGACAAAGGAAGAAAGTATTTCTTTCCAAATTTTATAGATTTAAAGAGAACAGGGAATTACTGTTCTGAGGTGTCAGGATTATTATGCAAACAGAGGCCTGATAGATTTTAAGTCCACGTTGACAATGGTAAATCTGAAAAGTGAAAAACCATCTAAAGGAAGACTAGTCTAGTCTGCCAGGCAAAAGCCAACATGCTGACATGTCTGCTAGAGGAACATCTAACACTTCAGAATGAAGAACCTATTAACATGCTCTTACTATAATAAACAAATTCTATGGTGACTACCTACTCTGCCAAGCCCTTTCTCTGAAAAGTGCCCAACAGGAGGTGAGGAAAGAGCATGCATGGCTCACGCTGGGCCAAACACAAAGTCTCCCAGGGGTTGGAATGGAGACACCAAAACTGTGATCTGTCCGCTTAGCTATGTGAAAAGGCATATCATGTAAGACCAGGGTTGACATGACCAAATGTGCTCCAAAGCCAAGAAAATCCGACTGGAAAGGGAGATATGAATAAGGCAGATATGCAGCAAAGAACAGAGAGGAGAGACCCTCCTAAAAGGATGGGAAGAGAAATACCAATTCCCAGTTTTGCAGTTCCTAGCTGTAGGCCCGTGGAAAGCCTAATCCATACTCTGCCAGGGAATCTGTGAGACACCTTGTAATTTCTGAAAAACTTCCCCTTTTTACAGAGCTGAATTTCCAAATAATACCTAATTTTATTATCTTATTATCTGATACATGGTAATATCCTTGACCCAGACAAAAGATTAATTCTTATCTATAAGAATATATTTTAATTATCATGGTAGTGAATTATTTATTTGCCATGGAAGTAGAGAAAAATAGCTTACAACCAAATGTTTCTATTAAAACAAGCTGCTCATTTTAGCTACTTAGCTAGGTGGCTCAAATGCCATTTGTTTAATTAACACAAAATTTCTGTAAGAAAGAGTTCTAGGGTAAGAGTCAAAAAAATTGGCTTGTAGCCCTGATTTTGCCATCAATTTACTAGTGTCCTTGGACAAAGTCACTGGCCCACTCAGGGACCTAGTCAATAAAATGAGAGGTCAGACTATACATTTTCTGAGGTTTTGTTCATCTAATAAGGATAGATTTCAATGAAGAGAATATAGAGCGGAAAGCTTTCAGGAGAAAGCTAAGTGGTACAGGTGTTTATGAGATCATGTGGTCAGTCATGTATGCTGGATTGAAAACCAAGTCACTCAATGTTATCTGACACTTATCAGCAGACATTTCCTGTGACATTACAATGTGTGGTAATAAATTAATGTAACTGCTTTCTTTCTTGGGACTGTGAAAAATACTTAGTACAGTCATACCTCATACATCTTAACAATGAATTGCTAATTCCTAATGGTTAAATGTTGTGATGGGCTCAGATGGCAACCCTGCACTTTGGTTTTAATGTTTTAAAAGTACGTATTTCTAATTTCTCAGCTTACATGTTTTCACTGAGCCCCTCCCCACAATTTTTGAATTAAGCCTATCTATATATATTCCATTATAGCAATCATAGACCCAAAGAAATGACATAGATATGTGATCATTATCAATAAATAGGGGGAAAAGGATTGATGGAAGTGCCTGTTACCTGCCAAAAATACCTGACTCTTCTCTCCAGATTTAGGAATACAGCATGTAAGTATGAGTAGGTCGCACACCTGACTGTACATATTTGTAGTCTTATCTATTTAACCCTAAGGTTGCTCTTATAAGAAACTAACATCCATCAATTGAGTAAAACGTAACTAAAATAATTCCTCTTAGCACCCCAATGAAGTCTTATTAAAAGTGGCAAAATATTCTAATTCATTCTGCAATTTCTTTAAATCAAGCTAAGTGTGCTCTTGATTCCCTTCATCTATTTCCCCTATCCTCCACCCACCTCTCCTCTGGCAACCACCAGTTTGTTCTCTGTATTTAAGAGTGTTCCTTTTTTGGGCGCCTGGGTGGCTCAGTTGGTTAAGCAACTGCCTTCGGCTCAGGTCATGATCCTGGAGTCCCTGGATCGAGTCCCGCATCGGGCTCCCTGCTCGGCGGGGAGTCTGCTTCTCCCTCCGACCCTCCCCCCTCTCATGTGCTCTCTCTCATTCTCTCTCTAATAAATAAATAAAATCTTTAAAAAAAAAAAAAAAAGAGTGCTCCTTTTTTGTTTTTTTTTTTTTTGTTTGGTTTCTTAAATTCCACATATGAATGAAATCATATAGTATTGGTCTTTCTCTGTCTGACTTATTTTACTTAGTACTATACTCTCTAGGTCCATCCATGTTGTTGCACAGGTCAAGATTTCATTCTCTCTTGTGGTTTAGTAATATTCCATTGTGCATACATACCACATCTTCTTTATCCATTCATCTATCGATGGACACTTCTGTTGTTGCCATGCCTTGGCTATTGTAAATAATGTTGCAATAAATATAACGGTGCACATATCTTTCTGAATTGGTGTTTTCATTTTCTTTGGGTAGATATCCAGTAGTCGAATTACTGGATCGTATGGTAGTTCTATTCTTAATATTTTGAGGAACCCTCATACTGTTTTCCAGAGTGGCTGCACCAGTTTGCATTCCCACCAACAGTGCGAGAGGGTTCCCATTTCTCCACATCCTCACCAACACCTGTTGCTTCCTGTGTTGTTAATTTTAGCCATTCTGACTGGTGAGAGGTGATAGCTCATTGTAGTTTTGATTTGTATTTCCCTGATGATGAGTGATGTTGAGCATCTTTTCATGTGTTTATTGTCCATCTGTATGTCTGCTTTGGAAAAATGTCTACTCAGGGCCTCTGCCTCTTTTTTAATCAAATCGTTTTTCTAGTGTTGAGTTCTGTAAGTTCTTTATATATTTTAGATATTAACCCCTTATCAGATATATCATTTGCAAATATTTTCTCCCCTTCAGTAGGTTGCCTTTTTGTTTTGTTGATGATTTCCTTTATTGCTCAAACTTTTTTATTTTGGTGTAGTCCCAATTGTTTAATTTTGCTTTTTGTTTCCCTTGCCAGAGAACACATATCTAGAAAAATGTTTCTCCAGTGAATGTCAAAGAGCTACTGCCTATGTCTTCTCCTACTTTTATGGTTTTAAGTTTCACATTTAGGTCTTCAATCCATCATTCACAATTTCCTATTTGTTTACAAACCGTACTGTCAGCTATTAAGTATCAAATGACAAAACTAAGAGGCAACCCATGGAATGGGAGAAGATATTTGCAAATGACATTACGGATAAAGGGCTGGTATCCAAGATCTTTAAAGAACTTCTCAAACTCAACACCCAAAAAACAAATAATCCAGTCAATAAATGGGCCAAAGACATGAACAGACATGTCTCCAAAGACATAGAAATGGCTAACAGACACATGAAAAAATGTTCAACATCACTAGCCATCAGGGAAATACAAATCAAATCCACAATGAGATACTACCTTACATCAGTTAGAATGGCAAAACAAGAGAGGAAACAACAAATGTTGGTGAGGGTGTAGAGAAAGGGGAACCTCTTACACTGTTGGTGGGAATGCAAGCTGGTACAGCCACTCTGGAAAACAGAATGGAATTTCTTCAAGATGTTAAAAATAGAGCTACCTATGACCCAGCAAAAGATACAGATGTAGTGAAATGAAGGGGCACCTGCACCCCAATGTTCATAGCAATAATGTCCACAATAGCGAAACTGTGGAAGGAGCCGAGATGCCCTTCAACAGATGAATAGATAAAGAAGATGTGGTCCATATATACAGTGGAATATTACTCAGCCATCAGAAAGGACGAGTACCCACCATTTGCATCAACATGGATGGAACTGGAGGGGATGATGCTAAGTGAAATAAGTCAAGCAGGGAAAGACAATTATCATATGGTTTCACTCATGTGAATATAAGGAATAGTGCAGAGGACCACAGGGGAAGGGAGGGAAGAAATCAGAGAGGGAGACAAACCATGAGAGACTCTGGACTCTGGGAGACAAACTGAGGGTTACAGAAGGGAGGGGGATGGGAGGATGGGGTAACGGGGTGATGGGTATTAAGGAGGGCACGTGTGGTGATGAGCATGGGGTGTTATACCCAACTAATGAATTGCTGAACACTACATCAAAAACTATATGCTGGCTAATTGAACATAATGAAAAAAAAGTATCAGATTGACAGTTTCTTAAGCAATATACAGGAAAATCTTAACTAGTTCATTTAAATTTATACCTCTAAGTGATAGAGCATAAAACTACATCAATTATAATACATCCAACGGAAGTGTACTTACTAACTGCAACAATAAAATCTTTGTGTAACTTGTAAGTCATCAGTGGTTCTGCAAGGCATCTGCAATGGATAAAGAAGCAGGCATTAGAATGGCAATATTTTTTTTATTTTCCCTGAACTTTCAGTGTTTCTCTAAGAGTTGGGTGATTAAGGAGTATGATCAAGACCTAGTAGGGCCGCTCCAGGCAGTCCCAAAATGCAGACCTCGAAGACACCAAAGCCCTTTAGCACTTCTTGGCATAATTGTACTAAAAAGGATGGCTGGAAAATCATTTTGTCACTGTGAGAACTACTGAACAACAACAGCAAAATACCTCTCAGATATGGGGACAATAGTTAAATAAAAAACAAAAACAAAACAAAAAACAACTTTCAATTTCAGCTTTAAAAAAAATACATGAAAACACCACATTCAAATTTAATATGAAACAAAGTATTATTTAGTATTCATAAAATATTGCAGCCTGTTTATTATTTGAAAAAGCATGTATAAATTCCAAAACACTAAATATAAATATCACCACCTTGTGCTATTTCACCTGAAGTGAAGGTATTGCTCTAAGTAGTGAAGTTCATGCACAGGAGCTCCAAGGAATCACATGGCAACTGCCCAAGGAGGTAAGAGAGACATCACATGCAGAGTAGGAGTTAAACCTTCCTTACCTGAGGTAGTTTTTCAGTCCACTTGTTATTGTCTTATTATCCCACAATTCAATATCAATGTCAATATCAGGAGGGGATTTTGGAGCTGAAAAGAGTAAAAAATAAGATGTTTAAACTGCAATTCAAAACATCACTCACACCATAAAGAAGATGTACACAAACATAAGTAGGCCAAAGAGAGAGACATTTATTTCTTAGAGTGCCAACAGATTTAAAGTTTTGAATTGTTGTTTGTGCGAACTGGTGCAAATCTCACTCTAATGCTTTATAAACCTCAAAGACTTCTTGTGGAATAATAGTGTTCCAAATCAAATTATTATCAATTGCTAACATCACAGAGCACTTACCATCTGCCAGGCATGCTTCCAAGTACATTATATGAATTAACATATCCAATCCTCATACTTCTCAATGAGGCAGGCACTATTATTATCCCCATTTTATGAATGAGAAGGTTGAGGCACAAAGAGTTTAAACAAATTACCCAAGGTCACAAAGCTTTTAAGTGGCAAGTCAGGATTCCAAGCTAGGCAATCTTTGAATCCAGCATCCATAAATCTCAATGCACATCTAGCTAATCAAAGGACACTTGAGAAAAAGTCCAACATTATAAAAAGGACCCCTCCCAAATTCTGATTGTTCATCTATTATAACTGAACATTAAAAACTGAATGCAAATATTAACTTTAAATATTACTTGAAAATATTCAAAGGCAAGCAATAGTATAATTCTCAAAGAAAGCTATGGTTTGGATTATCTATAATACAAAAATTAAGTAAGCAGCTTCATCCAAAACTTACAAAATGTTGTGTTCATGAGTTTCTGAACTTTGGAGTTTACTCCTCCTATTCGGTAGAGGCCTAAAATAGTGATGCCTAATGAGAAGGAAAAATCACAAGAGAATGGCTTGAGACCAGCAGCACAAGTACAGAATGTTAAAAACCTTAGGCATATACCTATACAGAATTTGAAAGCTACTTGTCCAATTTTGCAGTCTAACTTCAGCAAATCTACCCTGGAAACACCCATCACACATATATTTCTCAGAGCAGACACTGAACAGTGTCTGAAAGTCTTTTGAAGATCCTTAAAGTAGCAAAGTACCCCTGTTCATTCACCACTATTTGAATACAAAAAGCATCAAAGATGGGAAATGATAATCAGGACTTCTCATCCTCTATTTCTTCAGTCATGGAGTCCTGCATGTTGAAGAGTTGGAAGGCATTTACATCTTCATTTTGAAGATGAGGAAACAGATTCAGAGAATTTAAGAAACATACTTAGCTTCTCAAAACTTCTAAGTGGCAGCACCAAAATCTGAGCCTAAGTTCACAGAATTTCAAAGCCCAATATGAGTTTTGCTAAAGCAAAGTTTTCCTGGAAGGGAAAGAGTGTAATAGGCACTGGAGTGGGCTTCAGTTGAGAGGTCATGACTAGAGAGAGGAAAGGTGCTATAATTGTGACCGTGACTGAAATCACTGAGGGAAATAATATAAGGAAGGAGGAAGACCAGCTCCTGAAGAATGTTATCCCACTAAAGCTTGAAAAAAAAATCAAAGAAGTGGTTATAGTAATAAATAACACAAAGTCTATCAATAAGAAGTAAAGCAAGCCTTTATTAGGAAAGATCATTAAAAAGAAATACAGTGAAAGACATGTATCATATGACCTCACTGATACTAGGAATTCTTAATCTCAAGAAACAAACTGAGGGTTGCTGGAGTGGTGGGGGGTGGGAGGGATGGGGTGGCTGGGTGATAGACATTGGGGAGGGTATGTGTTATGGTGAGCGCTGTGAATTGTGCAAGACTGTTGAATCACAGATCTGTACCTCTGAAACAAATAATACATTATATGTTAAAAAAAAAAGATAGCAGGAGGGGAAAAATGAAAGGGGGGAAATCGGAGGGGGAGATGAACCATGAGAGATGGACTCTGAAAAACAAACTGAGGGTTCTAGAGGGGAGGGGGATGGGAGGATGGGTTAGCCTGGTGATGGGTATTAAAGAGCGCATGTTCTGCATGGAGCACTGGGTGTTATACGCCAACAATGAATCATGGAACACTACCTCAAAAACTAATGATGTAATGTATGGTGATTAACATAACATAACAATAAAAAAATACAGTATGATTTTTGGTAAAGTTCAAGCTATAGTTTTTTGTATATGTAGATAATTTATAAATTTATATAGTTCTTAAAGTTAATTTCATGTTAATGATGATACACATCCTCATTTTTTGAGAGGTTTCTATATAAGAATGAACTACATGAACTACATAACAGTAACAATGTACCTGTCAGGCAACACTTACCTCTTGTTTCCACAGCTTGAATGCATTTTCTCACAAAGTTGAACCCTGCTTCATTTAAGTACACTGAAAAAAGAAAATCACAGTAAGGGTTTATGCCCAACTTCCATTACCCCTTAGTTGGCTCTGTTGTTTTAGGACTTAATGGCACAGTTTTAGTTAGTCTGAATCTTTATTTTGGGGTAGAAGTAGAGAGGTTTGCAGTCACCAAAGTTACTACATAAACTTGCTTCCTTAGAATACACAGATCCTTCATAGAAGGCAAATATGTTACACTGATCCTGTCCATTTTTTCTAAAATTAGCCTTATCTTTCGTTACATGTTATTCCAGATGATAGAAGCAAATGTACTAAGAAAAAAACCTTTATTATGTGTTGGTAATTATATTACAAAGCTAGTCACATATTCTTTTTCATGGGATTCTCAAAACATTATGAAGTAGAGAGATAGCTTTGTAATCTTAAGATGGTTCACCAGGTTGCTGAAAATTTCACTTTGTTCCAAGCTTGTGAACCAGAATTCTAACACAGATCTCCTGAATCCAAGTCCAATATTCTTCTCACTGCATTTTTTATCATATGCAAAGTAATTCAAAATACATTTAGTCAACCAAAAATCCCCCAAAGATCCTACATTATGAAATAGCAATTTATTTTCATTGCTTTTGCTAAATTTTTAAATCTGTTCTAATTTTCTTAAGTTTTTGAGACCAGATCAAATTAGATTACTTGTTTTTAAAAAAAGGATTTAACTTAAGAATATTAAGTAATACCCTGAGGAAAGATTCAAATGTTTTCTTGGTACTATAATGAAAATTTTCATCATATGTGGTAGAGATATATTTCTTAATATTCTCAAATTATATATGAAAATAATTCAAATCAATAAAAAACTAAACTGGCTTCCAATTAAAGATGGTGTATTAGAAGGAGGCTGGAAGATGGTGGAGTAAGGGGACCCTAAGCTCACCTCATCTCATGGATACAACTAGGTAACACTCACATCAGTGTAAATAACCCAGAAAATGAAGACTGGCAAAACAAACTCCACAACTAAAGGCAGAGAAAAGTCCACATCGAAGAGGGTAGAAAAGGTGGAGACATGGTGGGGAGCAAAACAGAGGTGGCCATCTGTGGTCAGGAGGGAGCCACAGGCACAGAGAAGGGTGAGAAACAGACTAACACACCAGGAAGCTTGCATGGGAGAGACAAATCCTCCTAACATTTGGTTTTGAAAGCAAGAGGAGCTGAATTTACTGACTTCTTACAAATAAGAAGGACTTAAAGCCTGGAAGCTTAAAAATCAGCTGGCTCCATTTTGGAAGAGCCCTGAAGGCAGAAGGAAGATAAGTCCCTGCCCTTAAAGAGACAGCATGACAAACAGCCCTCCAAAAACAGGGTAGAAGCAGTACTTTGAAAAACACCTGGGGCGTATAGTAGGGAGAGTTATTTACTCATCTCAGAGCATGTCCAGAGTAAGACTCTTCCAGGAACAAAGGAGCTGGCAGGTGCCACTGCCCTTCCCCACCCTTAAAATAAATACATGGTCACCTGCAGAAACCAGCAGGAAATTCCCTACATAATTTTCTTACACCAAGCCCCACACCCTAGTGCTTTGGCACATCCACCCTTTCCACTCATGCTTGCATCAGTCCCAGCACCACAGGCCACCCCCCTCAGAAATCCAGCGCAAACTTTGCCAACACTACATCTTTCCACCCATGCATTTTGCAAGACTGTGGTTCTGGCAGTAGCAGCTGCAGGCCTTGTGGAGGTTCGAGGAGCACCTTGTTAAAATTGCACAACCCACTCACAAGGCCCGGGCCCTGGAAGCTACAGGTCTCAGGTCTCATTTCATAAGCAGAGCACACCTTGTTAAAACTGCATACCACACCCCACCAGGGACAAAATGCTGCCCACAACAGGCAAAGAGAGCCTCTGCAGACAACTGGACTGAAGGAAAAAGCAGCCAGGACAAAACAGCAAAGCACATGCAACACACATAGGAGACACCACCTGAAGCATCGGGCTCTGGGGAAGAGGGGAAACTGCACTGCAGGGCACTACAGGACCTCTTCTTCATAAGACCACTACATTCAAGAGGAGGAGATGTAGCTGACTTTCCTGACACAAAGAAACAGACACAGAGGCAAAATGAGGAGACAGAGAAATATATCCCAAATGGATTAAAAAACCCACAAAAACGACAGTAAGAGACCTAAGAGAAATGGAGTAATACACCTGACAGAGAATTTAAAGTAATGATCATAAAGATACCCACTGTACTTGAGAAAAGAGTGGAGAATGTAAGTGAGATGCTTAACAAAGAGATAAAAAAGAACAAATCAGAGATGAAGAAAACAATAAATGGAATTAAAAATACACTAGATGGAATAAATAGCAGGCTAGAGGAAGCAGAGGAATGAATGAGCAACCTGAAAGAAAAAAAATTATGCAAAATGAGAACAGACTTAGGGAACTCAGCTACTTCATCAAGTGTAATAACATTTGCATTATAGGGATTCCATAAGAACAATAAAAGGGTTCAGAAAATTTATGTGAAGAAATACTAGCTAAAAAGTTTCCAAATCTGGGAAAGGAAACAGATATCCAGATCCAGGTGGCAAATAGATATCTAGATCCAGGAGGCAGAGGCCCCCCCCCCCCCCCCCAAATCAACTCAAAGAGGTCAACACCAAGACACAAAGTAATTAAAATGGCAAAAAGTAGTGATAAAGAATTTTAAAAGCAGCAAGACAAAAGAAGATAGTTACACACTAGGGAAATGCTATAAGGCTATGAGTGGATTTTTCAGCAGAAACTTTGGAGGACAAAAGCAAGTGGCATGATATATTGAAAGCGCTAACAGGAAAAAATATGCAGCCAAAAATACTCTTTTTAGCAAGACTATCATTCAGAATAGGAGAGATTCTCAGACAAACAAAAGCTAAAGTAGTTCATGTTCCCTAAACCAGGCCTACAAAAATATTAAGGAAACACCTGGAGTGGAAAGGAAAGACCATAAGTAAGAGTATGAAAAGAAGGAAACACAAAAGCAGTAAAAATAAGTATATCTGTAAAAATCAGTGAAAGAACTCATAAAATAAAAGGATGTGAAATAGGACACCATATACCTGAAAAATGGGTATAAGAAGAAAGAATGAGTTCTAATTTAAGCGACCATCTACTGAATATAGGCTGCTATATGCAGAAGATGTTCTATACAACCCTAATGGTAACCACAAATCAAAACACAATAACAGATACACAAAGAATAGAGAGAAAGAAATCCAAGTTTATCACTAAAAAGTGTGAAAGAGAGCAAGAGAAGAAAGGATCATAGAAAAACTACAAAAATGACCACAAAAAAGTAACAAAATAGCAATAAATACATATCTATCAATAATTACTTTGAAAGTAAATGGACTAAAAGCTCAATCAAAAGATATAGGGTGATGGAATGGGTAGAAAAACAAGCCCATCAATATGCTGCCTATATAGACTCCTTTCAGAACTAATGACACATGCAGATTGAAAGTGAGGGGCTGGAAAGACATTTACCATGCAAATGGATGTCAAAATAAAAGCAGAGTAGTTATACTTACATCAGATGAAATAGACTTTAAAACAAAGACAGTAACAAGAGAATAATGACACTATATAATAATAATAACAATCCAACAAGAGGATATAACAATTCTAAATATTTATGCACCCAACATGGGAGTACCCAAATACATAAAACAGTTAATAACAAACAAAGGAACTAACTGATAAATTAATAGTAGGGGATTTTAATACCCCACTTACATCAATGGACAGAGCATATAAACAGAAAATCAACAAGAAAACACTGGCTTATTTGCAACGACGTGGATGGAACTGGAGGGTATTATGCTGAGCGAAATAAGTCAATCAGAGAAAGACATGTATCATATGACCTCACTGATATGAGGAATTCTTAATCTCAGGAAACAAACTGAGGGTTGCTGGAGTGGGGGGTGGGGTGGGAGGGATGGGGTGACTGGGTGATGGACACTGGGGAGGGTATGTGCTCTGGTAAGCGCTGTGAATTGTGCAAGACTGTTGAATCTCAGATCTGTACCTATGAAAAAAATAATGCAATATATGTTAAGAAAAAAAAAAAAAAGAAGAAGATAGCAGGAGGGGAAGAATGAAGGGGGGAAATCGGAGGGGTAGACAAACTATGAGAGACGATGGACTCTGAAAAACAAACTGAGGGTTCTAGAGGGGAGGGGGTGGGAGGATGGGTTAGCCTGGTGATGGGTATTAAAGAGGGCACGTTCTGCATGGAGCACTGGGTGTTATGCACAAACACTGAATCATGGAACACTACATCTAAAACTAATGATGGAATGTATGGGGATTAACATAACAATAAAAAAAGAAAACACTGGCTTTGAATAACACACTGGACCAGATGGATCTCACATATATATTCAGAACATTCCATCCTAAAACAGCAGAATACACATTCTTCTCAAGTGCACATGCAACATATTCCAGAATACATCACATATTAGGCCACAAAAAAGCCTCAACAAATTCAAAAGTATTAAAGTCATGCCATGCATTTTTTCTGACCACAATGTTATGAAATAAGAGATCAATGATAAGAAAAAAATCTGAAAGAGCACAAATAATGGAGGTTAGATAACATGCTACTAACATGAATGGATCAACCAAGAAATAAAAGAAGAATAAAAATTACATGGAGAGAAATGAAAATGAAAACATAATGGTCGAAAACCTCAGGATGCAGCAAAAGTGGTCCAAAGAGGAAAATTTATAGCAATACAGGCTTACTTCAAGAAGCAAGAAAAATCTCAAATAAACAATCTAACCTTACATCTAAAGGAGCTAGAAAAATAGGACCAACCAAAACCCAAAGACAGCAGAAGAAAGGAAATAATAAAGATTAGGGCAGAAATAAATGCTAATAGAAATGGAACAAAAAAAACAATAGAAGAGATCAATAAAGACCTCACACACACACAAAAAAGAGAACAACAGGCCAATATCTCTGATCAACATAGAGGTAAAAATCCTCAACAGAATATTAGCAAACCAAACTCAACAATACATTAAAAAAATTATTCACAATCAAGTGAGACTTATTCCTGGGATGCAAGGGCAGTTCAACATTCACAAACCAATCAAGAGGACACATTACAGCAATAGGAAAAATGATAAAAACCATATGATCATTTCAGTAGATGCAGAAAAAGCATGTGACAAAGTATAACATCCATTCATGATATAAACCCTCCACAAAGTAGGTCTAGAGGGAACATACCTCAACATAATAAAGGCCCTATCTGAAAAACCTACAAAACATCATACTTCATGGGGAAAGTTGAGAGCTTCTCCCCTAAGGTCAGGAACGAGACAAGGATGTCCACTCTCATCACTTTTACTCAATGTAGTAGTGTAAGTCCTAGCCACAGTGATCAGACAACAAAAAGAAATAAAAGGCATCCAAATTGGGTAAGGAAGAAATAAAACTTTCACTATTTGCAGATGACATGACACTATACATAAAGAAACCCTAAACACTTCACCAAAAAATTACTAGAACTGATAAATGAATTCAGTAAAGTGACAGATACAAGAACAATATACAGATATCCGGTGCACTTTTCTGCATTAACAATGAAGCAGCAGAAAGAGAAATTAAGAAAACAATCCATTTACAACTGCACCAAAAATAATAAAATAGTTAGAAATAAACTTATCCAAAGAGGTGAAAGATCTGTACATGGACAACTATAAAACACTAATGAAAGAAATTGAACGTACCAGAAATAAATGGAGAGATTTTCCATGCTCATAGACTGGAAGAATAAATATTGTTAAAATGTCTATACTACCTGAAGCAATCTACAGATTTAATTCAATCCCTATCAGAATACCAACGGCATTTTTTTTTAAAGATTTATTATTTATTTATTTGAGAGAGAGAGAGAGAGTAAGCAGGGGGAAGGGCAGAGGGACAGAATCTTCAAGCAGACTCCCCACTGAGTGTGAAGCCTGACATGGGGGCTCAATCCCAGGACCCAGGAGATCATGACCTGAGCCAAAAGCAAGAGTCAGATGTTTAACCAACTAAGCTACTCAGGTGCCCCCCAAAAGTATTTTTCACAGAACTATAGAACAGAGAATCCTAAAAGTTGTATGAAACCACAGAATACCCTCAATAGCCAAAGAAGTCTTGGAAAAAATAACAAAACTGGAAATATCACAATTTGATGCTTCAAGTTATATTACAAAGCCATAGTAATCAAAACAGTATGGTGCTACACAAAAACAGACACAAAGTTCAACAGAACAGAATAGAAAGCCCAGAAATAAACCCACAACTATATGGTCAATTACTCTTTGAAAAAGGAGGGAAGAATATATAATGGGAAAAAGACAATCTCTTCAATAAATGGTGCTGGGAAAACTAGACAGCTACATACCAAAGAATGGAACTGGACCACCTTCTTACACCATACACAAAAATAAACTCAAAATGGATTAAGGACCTAAATGTGAGACCCGAAACCACAAAAATCCTAGAAGAGAGCACAGTCAGTAATTTCTCCCACATCAGCTGTAATAACATTTTTGGATATGTCTCCTGAGGCAAGGGAAATAAAAGCAAAAATAAACTACTGGGATTACATCAAAGCAAAAAGCTTCTGCAGTGCAAAAGACAACAACCAACAAAACTAAAGGACAACCTACTGAATGGGAGCAGATATTTGCTAATGACATATCTGATAAAGGGTTAGTATCCAAAATATATAAAGAACTGATGCAACCCAACACCCAAAACACAAATAATCCAATTAAAAAGTGGACAGAAGACATGGACAGACCTATCTCCAAAAAAGACATACAAATGGCCAACAGACAAGTGAAAAGATGCTCAATATCACTCATCATCAGGGAAATGAGTGCAAATCAAAACCATAATGGGATATCACCTCACCCCTGTCAGAATGACTAAAATAAAACATACAAGAAAGAATAGCTGTTGCTGAGGATGTGCAGAAAAGGGAACCCTCATGCACTGTTGGTGGGAATGCAATGTGGTGCAGCCACTGTGGAAGGGTATGGAGATTCCTCAAATAATTAAAAATAGAACTACCCTATGATCCAGGAATTGCGCTACTGGGTATTTACCCCCCCAAATACAAAAACACTAATTTGAAAGTATATATACACCCTCCCCAACTTTATTGCAGCATTATTTACAATAGCCAAACTACAGAAGCAGCCCAAGTGTCCATCAACAGATGAATGGATAAAGAAGTTGTGGTATATATATACACAATGGAATATTACTAAACCATAAGAAAGAATGAAATCTTGACATTGGCAACAACATGGATGGAGTTAGTACAATGCTAAATGAAATAAGTCAGCCAGAGAAAGACAAATACCATATGATTTCACTCATATGTGGAGTTTAAGAATCAAAACAAACAAACAAAGAGAAAAAAGAGAGAGACAAACCAAGAAACAGACTCTTTTTTTCTTTTTTTTAAAGATTTTATTTATTTATTCGAGAGAGGATGAGAGGAGAGAGAGCACATGAGAGGGGGGAGGGTCAGAGGGAGAAGCAGACTCCCCGCTGAGCAGGGAGCCCGATGCGGGACTCGATCCTGGGACTCCAGGATCATGACCTGAGCCGAAGGCAGTCGCTTAACCAACTGAGCCACCCAGGCGCCCCAAGAAACAGACTCTTATTAACTGTAGAGAACAAACTGATGGTTACCAGAGGGGAGATGAGAGGGGGGATGGGTCAAATGATTGATGGGGATTAAAGAGTACACTTCTCATGATAAGTACTGAGTAATGTACGGTATTGTTGAATCACTATATTGTATACCTGAAAGTAACATAACACTGTATGTTAGATATACTGGAATTAAAATAAAAAACTATTATAAAAATTTACATTTTTGTTGAAGAAATAAATTCACATATACATAAAAAGAAAGAAAAAGGAAAACATGGTATATATATACAATGGAATATTATTCAGCCATAAAAAAGAATGAAATCTTTCATTTGTAACAACATGGATGGAGCTAGAGTATGATGTTAAGCAAAATAAGCCAGTCAGAGAAAGACAAATAGCTTTATGATTTCAATAATAGGTAGAATTTAAGGAGTGAAACAAAGGAGCAAAGAAAAAAAAAAAAAAGAAAGAGAGATAAACCAAGAAACTGACTTTTAACTATAGAGAGCAAACTGATGGTTACTGGAGGGGAGGTGGGTGGGAGGATGGGTGAAATAGGTGACGGAGATTAAGAGTACACTTATCTTGATGACCACTGAGTAATATATGGTGCTGCTGAATCACTGTATTGTACACTTGAAATTAAAATAACACTGGATGTTAACTACACTAGAATTAAAATTTAAGACATAAGAATAATAAAATAAAAACACAAAGAATAAAAATTAAAGAAATATGGGGGATTAAACATTCATGTAACTCAACACAAATCCAGAGATAAAAAATATGTATCAAAAAATTGTGCTAACAATAGACAGAAAACTTTTAAGAAATCCTAGACATAGAAAACCACTGAAATCTTTCAGGTTTGAGAAATCCATGGCCGAAAAAAGTAGAACTGAACTGAGAAGAGATTTATTATGTGTTATTAGATTAAAAAAAAGTAATCAACAGGACCGTATGACCCAATTTCTTAAAATGTAAAATTTGAGTGTATGAATGTTTCTGTTTTCCTAGGAAAAGAACTTTGGAAAGATCCATGCAAACTGTAAGTAAAAAGAAGACAGAAGGTAGAAATTATCATTTTTATTCATGGGACTTTGAAAGTTAAGATGTTTTTTAAAAATACAGTTCTTTAGAATTTTTTTAAAAACCCAATAGATTAAAACATTTAAAATGCCCATACTAAAATACGTATTGTTACCCATAAGAACTGGCTCATTTATTTCTGTGTCCCCAGGGCCCTATATCAGGTGAAAAGAATTCAGTCAATGCTTTGGGTAAACTCAACAATACAAGAATGAATAATTTAAACAAACATAAGAGTTTACTACCTGTATGAGAGTAAAACTTCTTTTAGATGGCAAATACGGATTTTGTGATTCCAATAACCCCAAGGCCAATCATAACATTATACATTCTGGTATTTTAAAATATTTATTGAACATAAGAAAACAGGTAAGTGGAGAGTTAAGGTAACAGTTATTTTCAACAACAAAAACTGAACCAAGAAATATAGCTCTAGTTAAAAAGGATACACTAGTATCTTTTTTTCATCAATTAAAACTGCAAGTTCCTGACATTTATAATGTTTGGTTCTTGAGGTCACATTGTTCCAACTTTTCAATAAAGATTAAGAAAGAGAAAATCATTTATTAAAAAATGTCAATAAAACTTGCCCTTGGCAAAATGAATGAAGACAATTGTGGTATTCTAGATATATCTATATCTATCGATCGATTGATAGATAAAACAGAAGTTCTTTAAGTATTCTCTTGGAGAAGAATAAACAATAACCAGGCTATATTGAAGGTATAATGGGATATTTGGCAGCACTACCCCAGTCTATTCTAATGAACCAGTATCACAGGCTCCTGCAAAGAATAAAATCTTATAGACATTCAGTCTGAATGTCAGGTCACTTCATGGGTGCCACCGTACTGATCCCAAGATCTTGTGCTTTAGCTCCTTTCACATGACATGAGTAAATAAAACACTATCAATCAATTCAGTGATATGGAAGAATATACTATGTTGGTAGAAAACAACCATGCATTTTTGTTTTGTTTCCTCTGAACACCCTTTGGTATTGCCTGAAGGAGTATAAGGAGGTTGCTTAGTGGAGAGATAGCATCCACATTGAATCTGGGGCTGATTCTCGGCTCTAGTATTTACTGCTGTATGAATGGGAGTGTGCCTATTAATGTCTGTGAACTCTAGTTCTTTTATTTATAAGATGAGAGAAATGATAACACATATGTTAAAGGATTGAGGTAAAACGAAGACAAAACCATGTGAAGCACTGAAGAACAACAAACCTAATTAAATGCTAGTTTCCTTCTCCATGTGCTCCTATCCATATATCACTGCTATATGAAGAAAAATAGTAGAAGAAATGACAAACGAAGTCATTCAATAGTTCTTTTAGAGAGAGGGAGAGTGCACAAGGAAAGGAGGGGCAGAGGGAGAGAAAGAAATCCTCAGGCAGACTCCCTGATAAGCACAGAGCCTGATGTGGGGCTCAATCCCAGGACCTGGAGATGATGACCTGAGCCAAAATCAAGAGTCAAATGCACAACTAACTGAGCCACCCAGGTGCCCCAATCAGCCATTAATTCTAACCAGATTTAAGAGATAGTAGTTACTTTCTCGCTTACTTGCTGTTTTACTGGGCATAGTTTTAATCTCTCTGTGCCTCAGTTTCCTCTTCTATACAGTAAGGATGATAGAAGTATCTTTGTCACAGGACTGTTCACAGATGAAATATGTTAACATCTGCCAGTCTCCTAGGATACTGCTTGCAACATAGTAACTGTCAGAGAAGTGCTGGCTATCATCATCAGCAGCAGCTGGAGGAAAATATAAGTATCTACATACGTAAATTACGTGAACAAGGCATTCTTTAGGCATGACTGCTCACTGGGGCTTGAGAAACTGTCTGCCAGGAGTGTTACTTTTCAAAAAGGCATAATATATTACTTATTTTTAAATATTTGGAGCTCGAGTAATAATCTATTTCTTGAAACAAATGTAAACCAGGTATAAACCACTCAGGCCCTGTAACCTAGCTGGCCACTGAAAAGATAAGTTGGATATTAAAAAATGTCTGTACACTTTCATCATATTTCAGTAAATCACAATGAACAAACACATCCTCTCACTGGAACTGAACAGACTGCAATAGGCTGGGATTACTGTGCCCCTGTATTTGTTGCCCCTTCCTTCAGGAAGATTATGTTTCTTAGCTCCCTCAGAGACAGGCTCAGCCATGTGATAGACACTAACCAGTGAAATATGAATGGAAGTGACAAAGGCCATTATCCAGCAGACTCTAAGAGTCAATATGATTCTGCCAATTCTGCTAAGGTCTGGGGAAAAGAGGGAAACACAGATTAAACAGGCTACAGTATTCTCTGTCTCCCGGTGCCTGATGTAGGAGGCAGTCACAAGGAGTGGTGTTTCTGCGGGAAGTTGGGGAAAATACATTCTGTAATAGAAAATAAGCAACTTCCTAAAGCCATGAAGAGGTTATTGCATTTAATGTCAGTGCTATTGGGAATTTAACAAAAATAGGTTCTTTATAGCTTAAAAAAAAAAAAAACAAACTTATTGTTCCACTGAAATAATAAATGGAAAGGGTCCTTACAAAAACAAATCACATCATTCATTAAAGGCTGATAATTTATCATAATTCTTCAACAGTAGAGAGTGGAGCATACCCATCCTACATAGGAGAAATACAGATTACTTAATCAGGGCTCAATGCCTGGTTCAGAAAAGGCAGCCAATAAGTGCTTATTGATTAATGGTTTGCTTGTCACTGGTGTGCAGGTGGGTTATGCAAGCACCCTTGCTTCTAGAAGGGTTAGTACCTAGCTAACAGGAGCGAACTTTTAGTCAACTCCTCCCCAGATACCCTCAGCCTCATGTCTCCCTGCTAAGAAAGGGCCAGAAGGATTTGCAGAATACAAATACCACCAAATTCCTAGGAATTGAAACCCTATAATATTAATGATGCTTGGCTTTCAGGGGTAGAAGTAGAAAACAAGCTAACTTAAAGAACTTTGTATATTCAATCAAAAGTTAAGTGTAAACATTATTTTTTCCTCCGGAAACTATTCAGGGCTAAAGCTTTTATAGAAATCCAAATAAAGTTTCCATAAGGCAGTTTAACAGCATAATAGCTATTAATCTCAAGAGAATTCAAACAGCCACGAGAAAAAGAATAGTGTTCTATACAGCTAACAAAGCAAAAGTCCTTGTACCTTCAATTTCCTACCAATTAAAAACCCAGCATGTCCTAACAGATGTAATCTACTTGGCCTTACAGTACCTTCTCAGGGTTGACAAAACAAAGCAACATTTGTCTTTAATTTCTAATTCACTTTTCTAATCTGCCATTTCAGATTAAAAGGCTACTTATCACAGATAACTAATAGCATACTATCCAAGCTTGAAAGAAACAGAAAAAAGAAATGAGTACATGTATTGGTATTTGTGATATCCACAGGACCATCTCTCTTTTCCCTAAAGGATGAGCAGTTCACTCTCCACAGCCCTGGCCCACACCCTCCTTCCTGGGTCTCAAGATGGAAACAAAATTATTTGATCACAGGCCTGGTGGAGGATGTGGTGAGGAGGAGGAGGATGTAATTTGGGGACATCTGAGAACTTCCAGAATTAAACTATCTAAACAGCAGTATGAGGCTCAAAAATCTCGTGATAGATGGCAATTGTCTAAGATAATAATGAGCTTAATTTTTCTTTTCTTTATTGCTGGGAAGCACATGTTCCCTAAGTACAAATGGGGAAAGTCACTGAAACACAGTGGCAGAATTTGAGAGTTTGGGGGAAATTTTGAAAGTATCTTCCGGTCCAATCACGAGGACATGTGAACATGTACATGAGACTGAATGTTGAGTGACTGTTAGGGATGTGGCCAAATCATGACTTTCATTAGCAGAAACATCATTTGAAAGGACTTCTTTTTTTCCCATTCACAATACCTGGAATAAAGTAGGTATACAATGGAACACTGTTGAACTGAACTGCATGAGAGAATGAGAATATAGTATTTTTTCTTTCTCAGTTCTCACTTCCTTCAACCTCGAGTAGAAGGACCAGTTCAAAAACCACTACACAAAACATGTTTGACTGGGGACGAGGCTCAGGGCACCAAGAGAGAAAGCCAGAGAAAGCAAGCTTAGGAAAAATGACAACTGCCTCTGTCCCTGTTCACAACTAGTCCCAAGATGGAGGTTTTGGGACACAAAAGGTGTGTCACGAATGATAATTTGTTTCAAACGGTATGGTACTGACACAAAAACAGTTACATAGGTCAATAGAACAGAATAGAAAGCCCAGAAATAAACCCACAACTATATGGTCAATTACTCTTTGAAAAAGGAGGGAAGAATATATAATGGGAAAAAGACAATCTCTTCAATAAATGGTGCTGGGAAAACTAGACAGCTACATACCAAAGAATGGAACTGGACCACCTTCTTACACCATACACAAAAATAAACTCAAAATGGATTAAGGACCTAAATGTGAGACCCGAAACCACAAAAATCCTAGAAGAGAGCACAGTCAGTAATTTCTCCCACATCAGCTGTAATAACATTTTTGGATATGTCTCCTGAGGCAAGGGAAATAAAAGCAAAAATAAACTACTGGGATTACATCAAAGCAAAAAGCTTCTGCAGTGCAAAAGACAACAACCAACAAAACTAAAGGACAACCTACTGAATGGGAGCAGATATTTGCTAATGACATATCTGATAAAGGGTTAGTATCCAAAATATATAAAGAACTGATGCAACCCAACACCCAAAACACAAATAATCCAATTAAAAAGTGGACAGAAGACATGGACAGACCTATCTCCAAAAAAGACATACAAATGGCCAACAGACAAGTGAAAAGATGCTCAATATCACTCATCATCAGGGAAATAAGTGCAAATCAAAACCACAATGGGATATCACCTCACCCCTGTCAGAATGACTAAAATAAAACATACAAGAAAGAACAGCTGTTGCTGAGGATGTGCAGAAAAGGAACCCTCATGCACTGTTGGTGGGAATGCAACATGGTGCAGCCACTGTGGAAGGGTATGGAGATTCCTCAAATAATTAAAAATAGAACTACCCTATGATCCAGGAATTGCGCTGCTGGGTATTTACCCCCCCAAAATACAAAAACACTAATTCGAAAGAATATATACACCCCCCCATGTTTATTGCAGCATTATTTACAATAGCCAAACTACAGAAGCAGCCCAAGTGTCCATCAATAGATGAATGGATAAAGAAGTTGTGGTATATATATACACAATGGAGTATTACTAAACTGTAAGAAAGAATGAAATCTTGACATTGGCAACAACATGGATGGAGTTAGAGAGTATAATGCTAAATGAAATAAGTCAGTCAGAGAAAGACAAATACCATATGATTTCACTCATATGTAGAGTTTAAGAATCAAAACAAACAAACAAAGGGAAAAAAGAGAGAGAGACAAACCAAGACCAGTTGTAGAGAACAAACTGATGGTTACCAGAGGGGAGATGGGAGGGAGGATAAAATATATAATATTTTACTGGAATTAAAATAAAAAACTTAATAAAACAACAAAAAAGGAAAATTAGTTTCTTTGAAGATGGGCTCAAATTATGGAGCACTATTGATATGTTACTCCTTTTTTTTAAGATTTTATTTATTTATTTGACAGAGAAATAGAGAGCACACAAGCAGGCAGAGGGAGAAGGAGAAGCAGGCTTCCCGCTGAGCAGGGAGCCCGATGCGGGGCTCAATCCCAGGACCCCGGGATCATGACCTCAGCCGAAGGCAGACGCTTAACCACTGAGCCACCTAGGTGCCCCCAATATGGCACAGCTTGAGGGATAGTTTAGTTCTACTCCTAACTGAATAGTATTTGTTTAAAATTGATGGTAGACATCGCTATTCTCAAAGTTAATGAAGTCCCAAAGTCTTAGAATTTCAAGAAAAGAATACTGTAGTAGTAAGCATACTTTACAACCAGAAAAGCATTTGTTGACCAATTCTTTAGTTTTTATACTTAGTGCTTTTTTTCATTAAGAAGTGTCAAACTTTTCATCTTTATTGAATTATATGTTAGTCTCATTTGCAGCATCTATACTCTGAAAACAGTAAAGTAAGAGTAACCACAAAATACTGAGACTTTTGTTAGGTTTGTAAAGACAGTCTCATTACTCTACAGTCACAGAAGAGTTCTACTCTTCATTTCATGGCATATATTCTCTGCATATACACAATATGGCCTATTTTAGGATGCTAGATAGTTTTTACTCTATTACCTTTAGGTTTTTTAAAGAAAGCATAGACATTATGAACACTTTTAATGGTTGACGGTCAAAACAAATCTTTATCTGAGTTCTATATTTTACAATCCTATGCTTCATTATTAGCTTCATCAGTTCAAAAAATACAAACATATCCCATGAAAAAGTGAGTCTCCAAAGGATAGATAACTAGAGTATTTTAAGATAAACAGAATCTATCTGCATTACCAAGGCTATAAAGATGCACTCCTCAAGGTGGCAAATGAATCAAGACTAGTACTGGTTTCAAATACAAAATGACAGAGAAGTTACAAATGGAAATTGATATAATTCCTCACTTTTGAGAGGAGTCAAATGTCAAAAAGGAACACAGATATCTCAAAAACCAGGATGATATATAGAAAAACGGTAGAAGGGGTGAACATAAAGATAAAAGCTGCTGTGCACTCTTAACATGATGAGTTTACATGATTAATTCAAGACTTAAAAAAGAGGTCTGAGAACTTCACCATCACTGGAATATAATTTTGAACTGAAACAAATAAAATTCCAGACATGTCACTAGGAAGAAAACATGACGCTGCTCTCAGGTGAACCATATGCTTGAGTCTGGAATACTGCTGAGTGTTCATGTATACCCTATAAGTTACTAAATCACTAGTAAAATAGTGGTATATTGATAAGACACAGGATAAAAGAGATAAGAAGATTACAGTCTGAGCAAGAGATTCAAAGTTCCACTAATACATTTTAGGACTTGATGTAGTAAAACATTTAAAATTACATGCAAAAATATTAAATTCTGAGGACCTGGAAAGCCCATCGACTATTCTGAGAGGTAGGTCATTTCAGGGAAAGGGAGTTCAATGCATATTGGATTGAGTAATGTTTAAAAAACCTTGCTCACATAAGTTGGCAATAAAAAAATGTCCACCCCACTGCTTGCAGGGAGCTTATTTCTGGAAGGTACATTCAATCCTGTGCCTCCATTAGTCAGAGTTTCTTTTTATTGATGGCACATGCCACAGTCTTGTCTTTTCAACAGAGTAGTGATTCTCCTTGGGTGAGCAAATTTGAATTTCCAAGAACGTGGAAAAGCAACCAAAATAAGTGTGATTTTGGATAAGTAAGCTTTATGCCCACATAGTAAGACCTTTTGATATCACTAAACAATTTTGTATATAATTTATTTAGAATGTTTAGAATACTTATTTTTTTTTTTTTTAAGATTTTTATTTATTTATTTGAGAGAGAGAGAATGAGAGAGCGCACATGAGAGGGGGGAGGGTCAGAGGGAGTAGCAGACTCCCTGCCGAGCAGGGAGCCCGATGTGGGACTCGATCCAGGGACTCCAGGATCATGACCTGAGCCGAAGGCAGTCGCTTAACCAACTGAGCCACCCAGGCGCCCATAGAATGTTTAGAATACTTAAAGGGATATTAATCTCAGCATTTATAAGCCAATTTACTAGATTACAGAAGATACCACCGGTTTAGAAAGATTGTATTAGCCAGAATCAGAAACTTGTCTTATTATGGTGCTGCATTTGGGAGAATAAGATTTACTACTAAAATGACATTTTAAAAAATTAGGACAATCATCCATAAAATAAGATCTGTACATAAAAACAGGCTGAAAAAAAATAAAGCTTAAGATAAAATAATAAAAATAAAACACACCATTTTGTAATTACAAATGGTGGTATAGTGATGTTTCAGGTGGCGAAGGCCACGAGAAAGCAGATTTCTAGAAGAGTCTTTATGGCATGAAGAAGTGTACATGTGATAACTTTCTTATTCAAATTTCCTAGTTATGATAGAAACCCTACTTCCCAGAAGTGCATTAAAGATCAAATATATTCTCACTGACTTCACCATGTCCCCATTTAAAGCCTTACTCAATACCATATATAGGTTCAGTTGTTTTCTAAGGATTCATCCTTGAGCAGGTTCATTTGAAGTTGAAAGAACTATACACTATATATGAAAAATGAAACCAATATTAGGAAACACATTTCAAACTCTACTCAAATGCAAATTATATAATATATTGCTCTTTAGGTAATTGTTTAGAATGAACATTTGGTGCTTATCTGTTGGTTATTATTTCTGTGATTAGATACAAATGGGCAATGGAAGATTTTATATTAATCACTTTCCTTGATTTGCAATAAAGAAATGCAAGAATAAAAACTGGAAATAATTTTTAAGGTCTTCAACATTAAGAGTATTTTAAATCATGTTTTTTCTTTTGATAATTTCTGAAATTAATTGCTAAGAAGCATTTCATTCAGTTAAAATAATAGGCTTTTTCATACACTCAATATTTATGACTTTCAAATGAGTGCTTTCCTAGTTTTTATCTTTACTTCATTCTAAGTTGCATTGTATTAGCAATTTAAAAGTCAGGGTTATTGTTAATCCTATTTTAAAAATAAATTTAGACATCATGAGAGAGAGTCAATTGAGTTAAATAAAACTTGAAATTGCTTTAGAAGATATACACATAACCTTAGAAACAAATATACAAAATAATTTTTATATGTCAAATAATCTGACCACGTAGAGTATGTGAAAAAGAAAATACCTTAAAATAACCAACAGTAAAAGGTGGCAAGAAGATGGCAGATGATTAAAGAGGATTTAGAATGAGATTGAGAACACATAAAATGTGTTTATTAAGAATGCTTTAATACTAAGGATTCAGTAGTTCTACAGTGAGACAATAGGTTTTCCTATATATCCCATGTGTTATGACAATGTCTTTATACATCACACTCTTGGGCACAATCTCCTAAAACCAGCACAAAGTATTCATGTCTTCAGTCTTGTCACTGGAACAGGGAAACTAAAATAAAGAAACTCTCTACTGCCATTAAAAACATTTAAAAAATCAAACTATATATCAACTGCTTCAAATCTCTTCCTGGGATAAAGCAAGGTGCATACCTATAAGTAAACAAACATCAAACAAATAAAAATTAATTTTGGTTACTATAACACCAGTAGCTAGTGGCTTTGACTTGACCAACTCCTTGGAATAAAAATTTTAAATTTGTTTAACTGTCAGGTCAATGATATGTTACTACTATTTTTCCAGAATTAACTCTTAATACACATAAAACCTTTGGATTAAAAAATCTGTGATAAAATTTTAAATAATTATTAAAACAACTTACTTTCTTCTTTCTTGCTAATAATGGCAGGCAGGGTGTAAATCTAAAAAACAAAGGAAGTCTAATCAGTTAATGATCCTGCACAGAAGCAGGGTTATGTCGGTACAATGATACACAAAGGGAGTATCTTGATTTCAAGGTCCTACAATTGGTGCATCCATAGGGCCAAGTCCCTACTCTGTCAACCTACCTTGTTTCCCACTTCTTTCCATCATGGCTGTCTGTCTAGCCCTGAGCAAGGTTCTACCCCTTTCATCTGATTTATATATCTCATTCTAGTACCTGACATGATGCACAGAATGTATCCTTTCTTCAGGATCTCGTGAATTTTACCAGATTACTCCTTCCTCAAATTATCTCCTTAGTGTCTTGTTCTCAGCATGTAGAGCCCTAACTAGTACCTGAGCTGTCACACCATCTTCTTAATCTGCTCTAGGTCAGGGCTTACCTCACAACTATTAATGGCAAAGAGTCAAATCATTTTGTTTTAATTTTCAACTTTTAATTGGCAGATATTTTTATAAGTTATAATAAAATAAAACATAATAAACATAAAGAATAGATGCAGAGTCCAAATTTTTTATTATTAAACTCAATAGATAAAAAATGACTTCTCCAAATTGCTATAAAATTTTCCAGATGTTTAATCATAATTTCTGCACTCAGTTTATTGTGGACTGGTAACAGTTTGAGGGATGGCCTCAAAGTCTAGGGACCACACTTTATATGTGTATTGTTGCATAGGTACTTTGCACAAGGTTGTTTGCAGATTCGTTGCCAACAAAAGGATAGTTCTCAAGGGACAGAACAGGGCCTCCTATTTTTCTCTGTGTGCTCATACCTCCAACCATCCAATGCAGTGTTCTTCACAAAGAAAACAGACAGTGATCAACGATTTATTCCCTTCTTTACATAAGCCTCCCTAATAATTTTAAGTAAATTATCATGCCCACATTGAAATAACTATTAAAACGGTGGAGATATGGATGGAAGGGAAAATGTCAAGCCACAAGGCAGTTTGACCAAATGAGACTTATTTTTTTAAAGATTTATTTATTTATTTTGGAGGGAGGGGCAGAGGGAAAGAAAAAAAAAAAATCTCAAGCAGACTCCCTGCTGAGTGCAGAGGCAGATGCGGGGCTCAATCTCAAGACCCTGAGATAATGACCTGAGCCGAAATCAAGAGTCAGATGCTTAACTGACGGAGCCACCCAGGCGCCCCACCACATGAGACTTTTAAATAATGATATAGACCACAGGATTAGTTCTCTAGAACGTTTGCTCATCACACTGATCATGAAGCCTACCACAGGCCTCGCAAAGAGTGGGGATTCAATTATTAACTGAATAAAATAATCCAATCAGCACAGCCTAACAAGTTAGTGATACGTAATTTGTTAAAAAGTAATCTTAGGATTTCATTCATATGTGGAACGTAAGGAATAGCATGGAGGACAACAGGGTAAAGGAAGGGAAAACTGAAGGGGGGAAATCAGAGAGGGAGAAAAACCATGAGAGACTATGGACTCCAGGAAACAATCTGAGGGTTTCAGAGGGGAGGAGAGTAGGGGGATGGGGTAGCCGGGTGATGGGCATTAAGGAGGGCGCGTGATCTGATGAACCACTGAGTGTTATACACAACTAATGAATCATTGAACACTACATCAAAAACTAATGATGTACTGTATGGTGGCTAACTTAACATAATAAAAAAAAAAGTAATTTTAGGTTTAAATCTGGAAGTCCCCCTGTGAAACAAATTAGAAAGTTATACAGTGAGTGAGACAACACTAGAAAAACAGTAAGAGTCTCTACTCTGATTGCTATATTAATATTTTCAAATATATTACAGACATAAAAAATATTTCAGATGTACTTTCTAATTAGAACAATAAAACCTAAATTATAGAATGTGTCAATATCCTTACCGGTTCTTTACCATCCATGGCTTCAAGCCAGAGTTTCCGATTAGCTTCTGAGAATGCCTGCAATGTGATGATTCCATGTCTGTTAAAAACAAATATTTTATATATTCAATTTATTCCTGTTATGTCTTTACACATTTATTATTTTTTGTGTTCTTAAAGGTAAAGGTAAAACTTGAAGAAAAAGCAGGAAAGAAAAAGAATGAAAAGAGGGAAAAAGGAAAAAGAAAAGAGAAGAAAAAAATAATTTAAAGAATGAAAAGAAAAAGACTGATTTATAGCTACCTTTCAGAAAAATCACTGGGGGGACACATACACATATACATACACACAAATAAATATTTTTTAATTCCAATGGTTGCAGGTAGTAACATCATTGGTTTAGGTGTAACTGCCTGAAGGAGGCTAGTTTCAAACTATTTCCTCTGAAATGACCAAAAAAGATGACAAAGTTACATTTACCAAAGTTCAGAACCACCTAAATGTTCTACAGTATGAGAATGATTACTATTATGACCCCAATGTGGTACAATCTAATCACCAAAAATAATTACAAAGAGTATATAGTAATACGAAAAGTTTCATACCATAATTAGTTATTAAAAAGACACTAAACCAAAGTGTTTATACCATGATCACAATATTAAAATTAATTCATTTAAAAACCATTCTTTCCCATGTACCCATTCTGAAATAGTTAGTTGAGGATGTACTTCAAGAGAGAAAGAGTGAGCAAAGGGAAGGAAGAAAGCACTGTAAGATAGAAAAAGACATGAAATTCAGAAATAGTTAAATTAACCTAGTTAACTGTACAGATTGTCCAGAAAATAAATTTAAACAGGACATTAGAGGACTCTGTGAACAGGTACACTGAGGAGGAAATTTCAGTTAAATACTGTATGATTGAAAACTGGTATGACTTAAAACTGTGATAAAGGCATATTATCTCTTGTGTAAACAGGAAAACAGATCACTGGAATGATAGGAAAAGGAAAAATGTATATGAAGATCAAGATCATTTGATCTTGGAGAATCTAAGGCAGCATCAACAAAAATAATAAGAAAGCAATTTTTTTTGGCTGTTTATGATGTGCCAGGCACTATGTTATAAATGTGTCTCATTTTTTTACCTAATTTAATCCTTATAGGAACTCTTTGAGGTGGGTACTTATTATCCTTATTTTACAGATGGGACAACCAAAGCACAATTTAACAATGTGTCCCAGGGTTACAGAACTAAAAAGTGCTGAAATAAAGAAAAATCACTAGCATGTTGGCATCTGTCTAGATAGAAAATCCAGAAGTTCCTACCACAAAACTATTAAAATCAGTAAGGAGCTCAACAACTATCTGGATATAGATTAATATATTAAAAAGATTAATAGCCTTTCAATACAGGAGTGTCAACCATTTGGAAAAAATATACTAATGAATTCTATTAAAAATTGCAATAAAATGAAAACACTCAAGAATAAATCTTAAGAAAATATAAAATCTTCAAAGAGAGTTCAACTCTCCATCAATTAATTAATAATTTTAATGCTACTCCAGTCAAAAATCCCAAAGGATTTTTTTGGAAAGAAGGGGAAATGTAGTAAGTGGATCCATAAAATCTAAGAACACAGTGGGCGCCTGGGTGGCTCAGTTGGTTAAGCGACTGCCTTCGGCTCAGGTCATGATCCTGGAGTCCCTGGATCGAGTCCCGCATCGGGCTCCCTGCTCGGCAGGGAGTCTGCTTCTCCCTCTGACCCTCCCCCCTCTCATGTGTTCTCTCTCATTCTCTCTCTCTCAAATAAATAAATAAAATCTTTAAAAAAAAAAAAAAAATCTAAGAACACAGTGCCAAAATATTTAACACAATTTTAAAGAAGCATAAAAAACAAGGGCCTTGCCCTACTAAATAGTTACAAGCTACATATATGTATAGTATATAAGAGTATATACAGTACACATTTTATATAGTGCACACACACAAAGCTAGACTATTCAGAAAAGTATGGTAGTAATGCAGGGGAAGAAAAATAGATCATGGAATAGAAGAGAGATCAAGAAGTATACCCATTCTTATTTAGTTTCTGTTCTTATATTGATACAAGAAAAAAAAAGGATAGCTAAAAATCCCCACTAGGTTATAAACTCGCATGCACAAGATTTATGTCTCTCCCAATATTCTGTGGCTAAGAAATGTCCAGAATGGTGCTCTGCACAGAGCAGGCACTGAATTTCACTGGCTGAAGGAAACTTATGGCATTTCCAGCTGTGTCTTATTACTCCTTGGAAGCAAAGGCCACCAGGCTTCAAAAGTCCACAAAAAAGCTTATCCAGGAGTGGTAAACAATATTGTCAGAATCATTCATAGTGATGGGAACTCAAATCCACCACACATCCCCTAATGTAGTCATTTATGTTGATTCCCCGAATTCTTCTTTGAGTGATGTTGCTTTTCGCTAGCATCCTTTGTCTGATTTATTTCTTGAAAGCATCGTGCAATATATATTTGTTGAATAAATACATAAAAGAATGAAACAAACATGCATACTGTTTTTAAAGACTGAAAAACAAGTACTTGTATGCTGTTTCATATTTATATCTAAACATAGAAACAAATAATTTAGCTTATTAAAAAATATGAAGTGAAAAGAAAACCTCAAACCTTTCAACTACTTCTATGTCAAAGCAGAATCGTTTGTCAATTGAATCTGTCTTTCGTCGGATACAAGATTTCAATTTTAACATTTCTGGTGAACCGGTAACAAGGCCATTCTGAAACAAGAAGCAGAACACATTGTTGACATGACAACAAGGGCAACTGGAAAATATTAAATATGCCAACTAAGGTTGCTGCACTAAAATGTCAAGTACAGGTTACATATAAAGGTCATAATTGCATCTTGTCCTCTGAGTACAGACTTTTTGCCTAATGTTAACTGCTAAATTATAATGCAATTCATAAATTAATCACATACACATTTTAATTAAAGAATTCTGTAGCATGCCTATCTAGTAGTCTTAAACATATTTACTTATGTTAAATTGCACTAAAATGTACATTCTTTAGGACTTCAGATTTAGGAAAAGTGTGAAATCATAGTTACCATAATGTCACAATTAGATATACACAGCTTGTCAGGATACAACACTCTTGCTTTGGCATCAAAATGCCCTAGGTTGCTAAGAGATTAGTATTGTTCATGTGTGTGTGTGTGTGTGTGTGTGTGTGTGTGTGTGTGAGCATGAGAGCAAGTATGTATACACATGTGCATGTGTGTTTGTGCATTAGGGCCTTATAGCATTAAATGGTAATTGGCTCAAAGTCTCAGGAGAGCTACCAAAATAATACATTTCTAGTATTTACTTGTTATAAATGTATTGCTATCATACACACCACATGACTGCTTTGATGGTAACCAATTGCTACTCTGCTAGTCAACTGTATCTCTTTGGAGAGGATCCAACATAAGCTCGAGTCATAAGAATTCTCTTCTATACCTGAGACACCAGTCACCTTAAGGGGAATATTTACCCAATGTCTGGTTAATTCTACTATCTTTGGTTACTAAGATCATAGATTTATTAACAGAACTTTGGCTTGGGTCTATTTGCTAATAGCTCACCGACCATCAAAAGCTGACTTTTAAGCAACATCTTTTATTATGAAACCTTTGTAGTACACACTAGGCATGATTATAGGACTTAACTTCTCATGATGGTAGGAACTGAAGGTTTCTTTTGCTCTGGTATGTTCTCCTTTATATTATGTCTCTCCATTTGAATTACTAGACTCTATCGAATGCCCAAGCACAATAAGTTTCAGCTGATGTATTTGAGTATATATCTAAGTTAGATCAGCATTTACCTCTGCTCTGATCTATACCAAAAATTACCTGGGTGAGTCATTTACTTTATACCACCTTGATTTTCTAATCTGTTAAAATAAGGCTGAACTAAATAATCTTTAGGATAACTCTCAGTTCTAGGATTCTTAGATGATGGTCCCAATTACCTGATTCTTAAGTTCAGTCACTTGCCATATTCATATCATAATTCACAAAAAGATTATACACTATATACAATAAGGGTGTTGTACTCTGTAGCACTTCCTTATACAACATACACTTTGTTCTATACTGTTCACTAGTCATGCAAGACATCCAGTGACCAATTTACTTTTGGAGTAAATGGGTATCAACTGATTTCTTCTGAGTGCTGGCCAGCATTTCAGTAAACAGTACACAGTGTAGAAAAGGAAGTGGCATGCAGGGGCAAAAGGCAACCTCCCACAGAGGTGACCTGGAGGAAAGATGCAGAGTCCTTGAGCCTGGTCCAGCCACCAGGAGTCTCTACTAAGGTGCCAGCCAACTAACAGCATAAACAACTCTGTGCCAGGGATGTGAGAGGACACATCTAACATCTAACATTTAACTTAACTGTTTATAAACATTCCACGGTAAGGTAAAGGAAAATCCTGGCTGCTCTTTTTAAGTCATCAAGATCACTGAAGTTAGAGAAAACTTTTTTGACTTTTCAATTTTTAAAAACTGTTTACATGAGAGACTATGGACTCTGAGAAACAAACTGAGGATTTTAGAGGGAAGGGGGGTGGGGGGATGGGTTAGCCTGGTGATGGGTATTAAGGAGGGCACATTCTGCATGGAACACTGGGTGTTATACGCAAACAATGAATCATGGAACACTACATCAAAAACTAATGATGTAACGTATGGTGATTAACATAATAAAATAAAATTAAAAAAAAAGAAAAGCAAGAAAATATGATTTTATTTTATTAAAATATTTATTTTATTTATTTATTTATTTATTTATTTATTTATTTTACTTCCATTACTTATCTAACAAGTTCAGATTTTAAAAAAAGAAGAAGAAAACTCACCATTTTCCCACTGGATTTCATTTCTGAAACACTCATTGTAAATGTTTTACTTCCCTTATCATATGTACAATAATGTTTAATCCATGTAAAACCAAGTGGTCCTGATGTAAGGAAACAAACATTACAGATTGTTAATAAATTATTTGGGACTATGTTTGTACAGTTTTTGATGCTATGATACACACGTGAACGTCTCCACAGGCCACGCTAGTTTAGAATGTTTACTGTGAGAAAGGCCAGTGTAAAGGGAGAGTTGTATGGGGTACTGTGTCTGGGAATCAAGCAGCTTGACTCTACTTGCCCGTAGCACCAGCACTCCCCTGTAACTCAGGAGTCACTCTAGATATGAATTTCAGTTATCTCTTCAGTAAAAGTGGCATACCTTACATTCCCAAGAGGTAGCAAGAACGAGAAACAGCCTAAAACTGATGTCCTTACTTCTATCCTTTGTCCTTTATTCTCAAAACTGTCAGAAATACTCTACTAAAAATTTAACCAGTTCATTTCATCCTCTTTGTTCAAAACCTCCAGTGGTTTCCCACTTCACTCCAGGTAAAAACCAAAGAGCCCATTACTATACACAATGCCCACATGCTCTGGCCCCTCATTACTGATCTTACCTCACATCTTACTACCTTCTGCCTCATCCACATTGTTCTAGTTACACTGTCCCCCTTGCTGATCCTTGAACCCAGGGAACGCACTTCTGCCCCAGGGCATTTGTACATCCTGTTCCCCTAGCCTGGACTATTTTTCCTTCAGACATCTGCATGGCTTGCTTTGTCACTTCTCCAGGTCTTTTCCTAAATGAAACCTTTACAATATGGCCTTTCCTACAGAGCTATCTAACATCTCAGCACCCTCACCTTGATATTCCTCTTTCTTTATTTTCTTCTTAGCATTTACCACTGTCTAAAATAGGATAAATTTTATGAATTCTATTTATTGTCTGTTTCTGCCACTAGACTCTAAGGCTCTATGAGAGCAGGAACATGTGATGCTCTGCTCACTAATATATTCTTAATCCTTAAAACAGGGCCAGACATTAGCTATCGCTCAATCAATTCTTGACAAATGAATGAAGAAATGAATCATTCATCTTTCTAGACTTCACTGACCTTGGAGTTATTTCCTCTTACCACTAGTCTGAAAATAAGTGAACTCAAATAACTCCTTAAAGTGAAAGTAACTTTTACTTCCCATTTTAAAATAAAGCTATATATGTATAGGGCTCATTTCCCCCTATAAATACTGTGCAACTCTTTCCCATAGCATACCACATAGTTTTCCTATATTCTCCTTAAGGAATTAGATGCTGCTGCTTGACCAGGGAATAGGGATGCATAGTAAGTTCAATTTTTCCATGACCAAGGTAAACCCTCAGTCTTCCCACAGGGAAGCCAATTATCCTGCATCTACATGCCACTGTGGGCTGAGTGGGTTGAAAATGGAGTTTGTTTTCTACACAACTTCTCCATCTAGGGTCCCATCCTGCTTAACACCTGCATCCTTCTAGCAACAATTATGTACAATATTATTGCTGGCTTGGTTTCATAACCATATATTTAAAAAGCAAGAGACTGTAATGTAAAACTGTACTACTTGAGAAAAGTGTTTCATGAGGCATTTGAATTTTTTTTCTCTAATACCAGTGCCCCTGGTGTCATATTTAGCTTTAAAATACTTAATCCCAGACCTCAAAATTATAGGGTACAGCTATAACTTTGTAATCACAAAGGATTATTATAATAAACTTCAATTCTGTTTTAGGGCCATTTGATACTATAATACTTAAGCATACTTGTTGATTAATTCTGTTACATGCAGTATAAAACACTGAAAAGGCTTAGAGCTGATGAGTGGAAAGTGGCTGGATGAAAATCCTTATAGTGACTTCATTACTTAGGAAGAAATTTATAAAGGAATATTAGCAATAATTTTTTTTTATTTAAATTCAATTAGCACTGGGTGTTATATGCAACTAATGAATCACTGGACATTGTATCAAAAACTAATGATGTACTACTATATGTTGGCTAATTGAACTTAAGCAAAAATTTTTAAATAAAGCTGCTGCAATGCTCTGATGACATTTTAGATCTAAGTTGTTTTTTCTTGCCTCCATCTTAAATTCAGAACCTCACACATTTAATCTTCAGGTTTGTGGTACACACGTGCTACTTCCTTTAAAGTTGCTTGACACGAGGCCAGGGCAGATGTTCCTAGACAAGAAATTCTAAGGTCCTTACAAAAAAGTGTGGGAAAATAAAAATTTATTTTATTTTTGCAAAATAAAAGAAGTTTAGGGGCTCCTGGGTGGTGTAGTCGGTTAAGCGTGGGACTCCTGGACGGCTCAGGTAGTGATCTCAGGGTCCTGGGACCGAGCCCCACATCAGCCTCCATGCTCCACATGGAATCTGCTTGAGATTCTCTCTCTCCTCTTCCTCAGCCCTTTCCCCTCCCCCGGCATGCTCTCCCTCTCTCTAAAATAAATAAACAAATCTTTAAAAATAAATAAAGTAAGTTTAATTATCTTACCCAGTAATCACCGGAGGTTGCTGATATGATATTTGTGGAATGGGAGGAAATAACATTCACTAAATACCTACTAAGTGTCCACATTTTATCTAGAAACTTTTTAAGTCAGACATTATATGAGATTCATGTGCTACTTACTGCCCTGAGAAGGCAGGTTAAGTCAGACATTATAAAGAGCATTTTACATAAAAGAAAATATACCCTAAAAGCTGGAGATGGTACTACTTTCTCCATCAATAGGCATGTGATTGGAGTTGTTCTTTTTAGAGGAATAATACTTCTCAACAGTTGTTTTAAGCTCTAATGAGATAAATATAAATTGCATGTAACAGTAAATGTTCGTGGTAAATATTATTCACCACTACTGACAATAGAGACATTTTACATATATCACCTCTATTCTTGCAACATCATTACTAGACAGGTATGAATACCTTTCTTTTATAAATGAGGATACTGAGCTCAGAGAACTGTCCAGAATCACCCAGTAACAGGTTGCAGGCATGGAATTCCAACTCTTCCATGCTCTTCCTGTTTAAAATGAAGTCTATTATAACTACCCTATGATCCAGCAACTGCACTACTAGGTATTTACCCAAAGATAAAAGAATACAGATTCAAAGGGGTACATGAACCCTGATGTTTACAGCAGCATTATGAACAACAGCCAAACTATGGAAACAGCCAAAGTGTCCACCAATTGATGAATGGATAAAGAAAATTATATATATATATATATATACATATATATATATATATGTATATATATATGGAATACTACTCAGCCATCAAAAAATAAAATCTTGCCATTTGCTGAGATGTGGCTAGAACTAGAGTGCATTATGCTAAGTGAAATAAGCCAGTCAGAGAAAAACAAATACCATATGATCTCACTCATATGTAGAATTTAAGAAAGAAAACAGATGGACATATGGAAAGGAGGGGGAGGAGAAAGGGAAACAAACCATAAGAGACTCTTAGGATAGAGAACTGAGGGTTGACAGAGGTAGGTGGGTAGAGGAGGGGCTAGATGGGCAATGGGTATTAAGGTGGGCCCTTGTCATGATGAGCACTGGGTGTTGTATGTTAGTGATGAATCACTGAATTCTACTCCTGAAACCAATATCGCACTGTATGTTAACTAAAATTTAAATAATAAATAAATAAATAAAATGAAATCTATTAGAATGCAACTTATTTTTTTTTAAGATTTTATTTATTTATTTGACAGAGAGAGACATAGCAAGAGAGGGAACACAGGCAAGGGGACTGGTAGAGGCAGAAGCAGGCTTCCCGTGGAGCAGGGAGCCCGATGTGGGGCTCAATCCCAGGATCCGGGCTCATGACCCGAGCCGAAGGCAGAAGCTTAACGAATGAACCACCCAGTCTCCCCTAGAATGCAATTTAATGTATGCCTAGAAGTGGGTAACACAAAAACCACATATCCAGATACAGTGGAGCTGTGTGTCCAAACTGCAATGATCTGCTACTATTACCCCATCACATCCATCTCCATTTATCAATTTATAGTTCTGATATTTACTATTGATCACTGGTTACTAATTGCACGAGTATGTTTTATGCCTTCCACTACAGAATAAA
This sequence comes from Phoca vitulina, assembly GCF_004348235.1. NCBI lineage: Eukaryota > Metazoa > Chordata > Mammalia > Carnivora > Phocidae > Phoca > Phoca vitulina. The sequence continues at coordinate 11,573,695 of NW_022589737.1, forward strand.
GACCCTGGAGCCAAATTCTTTATCTCATCTTCTATTCCCCATAGAACTTATTAATTCAGTGATAGCAACAGTATAATCAATATGTTTTAGTGAGCTGGTATGATTTTCTTATAAATACTTTCAAAGACCAAGGGGAAAGGGGCTTCGGATATATGTCCCTCATATAAAGATAATTCCAAAGGGATATAAATGCATTCATTTTTCTTTTTAAATCTCTAGGCAATGGGAAGTGGGGAGATGATGAATAAGAAAAAAAGAGAAGGATTATACTAGGGCATAAGAGCACTTTTGAAGGTGATGAATGTGTTCATAGTGGTGATGGTTTCATAGGTCATATATGTATGGCAAAACTTAACAAATTATAATTTTAAATATTTACAATTCATTGTATGCCAATTGTACCTCACTAAAGCTGTAAAAACAATGCAGGTGGATATAGAGAAAATTGAGATGAAATTATCTTAGGAGTAGGAGGGCAACATCAAAGGAGAAGATGCTAAAGAGAGAGTCTAACTGTTCAAGTCTCAAAGGCCACACATCACTAAGGGGGCCATCACAGGAGGGGCACAACAAGCCAGCATGGTGGAGGGATGTGTCAGAAGCTCTGCAGAGGATGGATTACAGACAGGCAAGCCTAGAGGCAGAAAGAAAGCAATTATGAGGCCAAGGAAAGACTGTGGAGATGCGAGAAGGTGTGGGTTCAAAGGTTATCAAGGAGATAAAATGGAAAGAGTTGGCCCCAGGTTACAGGGAGACACTGCAGTTAAGGAGTAAAGGATTTACCTCCAGGCTTTAGCCTAGGAAGGCAGGTGGTATCACTTAGAAGGATAGCAAATTTCAAAGAAAAGGTCAGTGTCACACAGGGCTTTATAATCAGCTCAGACTGACCCAGAGAAGTCATGTATCTTAAAACACAAGATACCAACATCAGATAGGTGCATAAAATACTGCATTTTGTGCACCCATGCAGTACCCAAATTATTAAAGGGCCTGTGCTTATATTCTGACCCAAATGTCCAACAGCTGTAGAATGAGTAAGTAAACTACAGCACTATCCAATGGATGGACTCCCAAGTACCAAATAAATATGATATACTTGAAGATTAATGTACAAAAGAATTTTCTAGGCAATCCAAAGCTTTTTTCTTTAGAACAAAATATTGTGTACCCACAAGGACTTCAGCAACTATGTAACACTGGGGGATTAAAAAAAAATCAAGAAATAAAATATTACTGAGTCTTAATGAATTAAAAAAATCTTTAAGCAAGAGGATGGCACCTCCTCTACCACAAGCATGTTTGAACAAGCCTCTTTTTCTTTTTTATTTTTTTTAAAGATTTTATTTATTTGACAGAGAGAGACACAGCAAAAGAGGGAACACAAGCAGGGGGAGTGGGAGAGGGAGAAGCAGGCTTCCTGCCAAGCAGGGAGCCCGATGCGGGGCTCGATCCCAGGATCCTGGGACCATGACCTGAGCCAAAGGCAGACGCCTAACGACTGAGCCACCCAGGTGCCCCTGAACAAGCCTCTTAATCAACATATTTTTCTGCTCAGCAAAATATTTTATTGATCAAAATGTAAGCTCCTCTCAATGTATCCTCACACTGAGGTTTTCAAGTCTGAAACAGTTATTCAAAACAAGTATTTAAAAATTTTCTAAGTGTCCTGAGTTAAATCCATATATCCTGTTTGTGACCAATGAATTAGGGTTTTGTTTTTTTTTTTTTTTCATGAAATTGTGGTGAAAGTGATTTATTATGGTCTAATTACAGAATAGCTAGGCAGGTCATTAGATTTATTTTAACATCCAAAACCAGCAGACTGGTCAAAGTCAATAATGATGAGAGAAAAATCCTGAAACCCAGATCTGAGCCAGCAGCCCTCTATCATCTAATCCATACAGTAATAAATATTTGCTGAGTCTGTTGGATCAAATCATTATTTGCTTGTACACTGCTATCCAACAAATGAGCATCACCTGAGCATGTCAAAACATAAAATGTGCTGGCATTTTAGTAATCATACTGCATTAATGTCAAAAACTTTCACAGCCAACCCAGTATCTCTAGCTTTCCCATCTCAACCCTTTGAACTATAACATCTTACTAACTAACCAAAACAACTTCATTAATCTATCGTCTACAGATATGGAGACCTCAGAGCAGTGCTACTCTATGTGTTTTTTGAGTCCCAATATATGAGAATAGTACAGAAAGTAAAAATAAGCATTTCAAAACTTTTACAATGTTTTGGCATTACTGCAAAATCCAAGCATATGATTTTGTGTTTTACAAAGACACAGATCCATAATGGACTGGAAATAAAAACAACTATTCCTTTACCAAAACAGGATGAGACTGTGCATTAGAGCATATCTGGTTTGAAATAGTTAATTTAGTCAGACTGGTTCCACTCAATGCAAGTACCATGCAGAAAGAATCCTATTTATACAAGTTTGAATGGCTTTTTATTAATTTTTGTGAGAAAACTTTCTTAGTGTGAGCAATTATAATAGTGCCCTATCACTTCTGATGCTTATTTCCTAACCTCAGGAAGTAAAAAGTGCCAATTTGACATTACATAGTTGCCAGTTTTACTCCTGAAAATGGGATGAAGCGCAGAATTTAATGAAATAATGCTATAGGAAGAGAAAGTATTATCATAGTCACCAGGATGATTCATACTGATAAAGGCTTTGAATTTCAATTTTCCATGAAAGTTCAAATTAAGATTAGCTATTACAATGAAATTCTAAAACTGAACTCATGTTACCGTATCATCAGTGAAGGTTGTAAGTTCCAAGTTCAATAATATGCCAACTTGGAGATCCTGATGGCGAAATGTGGAAAAGCTTCCTCACTTTGATGGAGGTAGTGGGAGAGCAGACTAAATATGATAAAGCTGTAAAGAATTGCAGTCTTCCTATTTGAAGGAAAAAACACTAACCAAGTCAAATGTTAATCATAAGACTCATTAAGTTATGTCTTTGTGACTCACGTTTCTCCTGGACATAAAGGTAGCCTTCCATTGTCCACTGGCTGGGTGGTCTGTAATCTTGGTTGGCAGATTTCATTCTTTGCATCAACCGCTCTACCTCTTGTCGAGTACTTTCAAAATTATTCCTTGTCTTAAGTAAATAGAAACAACAATTTCATTCATTGTTTCCTACCAGTTTTGAGGAACTTCCAGTCTAAAGTTTCAAAACGGCAAGTGGTACAAAAGGATAACCTTGATTCTCTCAGCACTACTCACCACATCCGGGACCTTACACATTGAGTCCTATGGTCTGATTTTGAATTGCTTTAGTGAAACATGAACATGCACAGTGAAACACCACCTTCTGTGGCATGCATATGTGTATAGCTTTATTCTTATTTCCTACTCTAACATTATTACTTAGGGGACAAATCATAACATTTATAAACATAATATTTATGAAATAGAGTTTTATATTCACTAATACCTAACGTAAAAAAGCAGATATATAGGGACTTATATTTCTTTCTTTTTTTTTCTGTGAATTGTTTTTTTTTTATTTTTTAATTTTATTATGTTACCTTAATCACCATACATTACATGATTAGTTTTTGAAATAATGATTCATTGTTTGCATATTTCTTTTGGGGGGTAAAGACAAAATAAATTCACATACTTTTATGTGGCACTTAGCAAAAAAAATGTTCAACACCCATATTCTTAAAACCTTTTAGAAGAAATATCATTTAGTTTGGTTTCCAGAAATAGTTATCATGAGTTTAGTGTATAAATTAACTCATAAAAATGAATGGGTTTGCTAGTTCTAACTTCTATTACAAAAAATAGTTTACTCACATTACAGCAAGTTTACTTAAGTAAGATATAGAAAGCATAAGGCTTTTCTTGATCTCTTTTGCATTCCGGCCACATTATTTCAACAATTTGTTTGAAAGCAAGCAATACGTTTGGAAACAAAAATCACCACCACCCAACTCTAAAATTTGTTATGGCCCATAATAAAAGAACTGAATCCCGAAGTAAGTTAGGAAAATTTTCCTAATTGCCACTTTTGCTACTTCTTAAGCTTTTTTTTTTCAAATTCTTTTAAACATAAGGATCATAAATTTTCTAATTCCTTACATTCCTCTCTTGTTCTCGAACTTCAGGAATCTTAATATAATTATAATTCACATGGAAATAAATCATAAAAATATTTTGGCCTTTATAATTTTCCCTTTTAATATTTACTAAAAAGGTCCAAATGCATTCCATATTGAAAAACAATTGAATGACTTACATGTGAAACCAATTCTGCTAGAAAATCTAGATTAAATAAAAAGCTAAAACCCAAAACACAAGTAGAATAAATCCAATTGCCTATTTCTTAAGGGACACTCCAATCCCATAGTTCCATTTACTGAACATCTCCACGATGGCAAGAATCAGAGAAGCAGTGAAAGACAAGCTTTTTATAGAAAATTAAGTGAAGGCTTTCCAGTTAATTTACTTTGGCCATTGAGCACTAGATTATTTTGGCCATTGAGCACTGGTTATTCAAAAATAACTTCATTTATACAAAATTCTCAACAAATAGAACTTTCTTATTTGTCAGGTTTGATAATGCAGGAATGGATTGGGTAAGTTGTGTGTTTGTGTGTGTGTGTGTGTGTGTGTGTGTAATGTAAGTGATGCTTAGCATCTGCAAATCTGAATTTGTATAACTATGAAATCAGATACAAAAAGGATTAGATAACTTTACAAAATAAACCCTAACAGAAACCGATAGGATGTTTACAAATAATTCTCAATTAAGCTTTAAAGCAGTTACTATGAATGCTTAAAAACCACATTTAAATTATTAGAAAATAAAAAATATCATATTTATTATATACAATTTCGGAGAGGAAAAGGACATTCCTTCAGTGCTCAAAAACAACCTTTTCATTCCTTCAGTGCTCAAATACAACCTTTTCATTTCACAAATATAGAAATGTTACCCTTTCAGAAAATAAGACTTGCCTAAGGTCACCCAGTAAAATAATGAGAACATTGGATAAAGGCAAAAGTCCCCAACCTTCCAAGTATCTATTATCTATACCTCTGTAATATTTATTTTTATAAAACTTGCTAGCATAAGTTTTTCTAACATATGATTAGCTCCTTCTTGGTATACTTTCAACCAGCATAGAAAAAAGTGTTTTAATAAATTTTTTAAATGACTTTTCTAAATTAGATAAATTTTTAAAACACTCCAAGGTTTGGCTTGGTTATAGTTTCTCTGTCACCATCTGATTCACTAAGGAGAAGCAGTGAGAATAGGTATAGTCTTACGTTCTGCAAGTTGAACTGAAGCTGTTGCTTATATGGTGCAAATTCCTGGGCGAGTTCGTATCCCTCATGGTAAAAAGTAAATAAACCCTGAAGGAATGACAAAAGCTGCAAAAATAGAGAAATGAAAGAAACCATGAAAATGTGTTTTAAAAAAGAATGATCATCAAACATAATAAAGTGGGAAATTATATCTCATTCTAAATCCTCAAGCTAATAAATTTTCAACCCCTTTGTTTGGCAAAACAGACACTTGAGTTATGAATGTGAAATAAACCACAAAAGCTAATTTTTACTTCCTTAGGGACAGTTGTTAATATTAACTATTCTACTATTCAAATGCATTGAAGAAATACCCAGGAGAAGCCATTAATAGGGATAAAGACCCAAAGTGACATGGGTGCTACACCAGAAGAGATTCTAATCCAAACAGAGAGATAAAACATGTGTAGATGTGAGGAAGACTAAACCAGTAAATTAGAGATAAGGAGTACCCAAGGGAAGGAATAAGAATTTGGCCAGATAAAATTAAGAAAAGTATCACAAGGTGGCAGTACTGATTCGGGTATTAAATAGACAACCTTTTAGCAAATAGTGGGAAGAACTAAGAACAGAGGAAAGAGCTGAGCAAAAACTTGGAACTGGATACAGATTTTTCATATAAAGAGTTGGAATAAAATTCTCTTTAGGAAACCACAATGTCTATTAGCCTTCTAATCCCAAACTCATATGTGCATATTTATTATGGTCTTATTCATAAAGCAAGAATGGATCTCCATGGACTTATAGGACACAGTTGTTTATATAAATTATAACTGAAAAATAATTATTTTTTCATTTAATTCATTGGCATTTTTATTACAAACTTGTGTACCAATTTGATCTCTTCCTACAATAAAGTTAGAAAATACTTTCCAGAAATGGCTATTTTTTTTTTTTAATTCAAATAGCGTATGTCTGTAAGCTATTATTTTAAACTAAGGAAGAAACACAATTTGAAATTTTTATAAGTGAATAAATCTCCCACAATTTTCTCTGTCTGGGAAAATAGGCAGATTCAGCTAAGCACCAAATGGTATGTGTGTTATGATTTCCAACAGATAAATACTGGTTCTATCTGAAGACAACGACCTAATGCTTTTCCTCTACAGTGAGTCAACTTCTTACAAAGTTATGTTCATGTCAGAAAACACATACTTTCAAGTTGGTTTTAAATTGTTACATTTTAAAGACTTTCCTTCTCTTATTCAACAATTCCTGGTATGTCAAAATATATTGTTTTCCAATTTTAGAATTATTTTACACTGTCAATTTTACATCCACTGATAATTATTATTATCAAAACTACTCAATAGATTATCCTTTACTAAAATGATGCTACAATATATCTATTGAATTATCCAGTAATTTAAGATATATAGTCTGCACATATTGTGGTCTCATTAAAAAGAACTATACCTTTTAATTAATTGAGATTTGGATATACAGATTTAGAAGTTTTCAGAAACAAATAAGAAAATACTTCTGAAGTATATAGACAACACTAGTCTTTGAAATATCCAAATAATAGTTTATGAAGTTGTTTGAAGGATTATTTCAGTTTTAATGTCTATAACTGATCCTCAGTTAAACTGTCTTGTTATTAACTAGATATCATAAAAGGAAGATGCTATTCTAATATGCTCAGTATACAGGATTTAATTAAACTTAAAAAGAAGAGCTTTAAGAATATCTGTAGTAAGTCTTCCTGTAAAACATCAAATTCCCCAAGATCTGCCTAAATAAATAAATCTATTGGCATCTTATAACAGAATTCAAATTCACTCAGTAGCATACAATGCATGCTGAGCACCTACTAGGGAAAGAACAATTTTGAGAGAAGTACAGAGAAATTACCTACAAAGAACAACCCACCTTTTCCTTTCGTTCTACATCCAGTTTGGAAGCAACTTTTGTGAAAGTTTAAAAAAAAAGACGGCATGTATGAAATAACTGCCTCTAGATGGCAGTAAAGTAAAACTTTTTTAGGTTTGAAGCTCTGCTAGTTCATTTTATCCTCAACAAATTCCATGATGTTAAATTAAGGTAACTTAATAGGACAGCCTGAAAATCTTTAAGAATTGCATTTCCTACATGTCATTTTCTTTGTTCAATCTGCCTGAGTGAGTGGAGCAGTGTGGAAAGACTACTGTCTCAGCTTACCTTAAGATAAACCTGACCTTTTAAAATAATAATAACAACTACTAAAAACTACTGAAAAGACAAATTAGGCTTTAATATTAAATCACTTTTGGGGCGCCTGGGTGGCTCAGTCGGTTAAGCGTCTGCCTTCAGCTCAGATCATGATCCTGGGGTACTGGGATGGAGCCCTGCATCAGGCTCCCTGCTCCATGGGGAGTGTGATTCTCCCTCTTCCCCCTCCCCCAGCTAGTGTCCTCACGCTAGTGCTCTCTCTCAAATAAATAAATAAGGACCCCAGGATCATGACAGATGCTTAACCAACCGAGCCACCCAGGCAACCCAAAAATATTAAATCATTTTTATCATCAGTAAAAGCTGATATAGCACTTTATTATTCCCAAGGGTTTTAGAATCAAATTACCATTTGTCACTCCAATAATCCGACCAAATATAAACATTCATACTACATTTATAGATAATCATTTAGCAAAATCAACTACAAGACAGCGAAGGAAAAAAAACATTCATAATTCCCCAGCCCATTCATTAATCACCAAGTTTCAAGTCTTACAGCCCCACAGTTACCAGTGATACTGTGAATGGCAGAAAAAAGTAAGAAAAGGAGCTGGGGGCTAGCATGAGAGTGAGGGGAAGAACTCTGAAGCAACTGATGCAGTAATTCTAGGACTGTTGCTCAAAATGAGCAGAAGAACTGGGATATAAAGGCTCTTATAATGGTATGATTCATTCCTTGTCTCCTAAGAAATTAAGCACTGAAAATCTTAGGGAATCCACTACCAAAACTACTAGAACTGATAAACAAGTTCAGCAATGCTGCAGGATACAAAATCAAGACACAAAAGTCAACTTTATTTCTATATACTTGGAATGAACAATCTGAAAATGAAATTAATTCCATTTATAATAGTTTCAAAAGAATGAAATACTGAGGAATAATTTTTAAGTACAAAATTTATAACTTGAAAAGTACAAAACACTGCTTAAGGAATTAAAGAAAGTTTAAATAAAAGGAAAATACTTCATTTTCATGAATTAGAAGACCTAATACTGTTAAGATGGCAATACTGCCCAAAATGATGTGCAGATTCAATGCAATCCCTGTGAGAAGCCCAGCTGACTTCTTTATGATAACTGACATGCTGATGCTAAAATTCATATGGAATTGCAAGGGACCCAGACCACCAAAACAGTCTTGAAAAAGGAGAACTAAGTATTTAGACTCACACTTTTCCATTTCAGTACTCAATACAAGCAATGGTAATCAACACAACGTGATACTGCACAAGTATAGACATTAAATCAATATCTAAGAATTGAGAATCTAGAAATAAGCCCACATACCTATGGCCAACTTATTTTCAACAAGGGTACCAAGACCATACAATGGGTAAAGAATAGTCTTTTCAACAAGTGATTCTTGGACCACTGGATAACCACATGCAAAAGAATAAAGTTGTAATCCTACTTCACACCATAGACAAAATTAAAGATAAGTGAATTGTGTGGTTATGTTGAATTACACCCCAATAAGACTGCTCGGGGGAGACGAACTATGAGAGACGATGGACTCTGAGAAACAAACTGAGGGTTCTAGAGGGGAGGGGGGTGGGGGATGCGTTAGCCTGGTGATGGGTATTAAAGAGGGCACATTCTGCATGGTGCACTGGGTGTTATATGCAAACAATGAATCATGGAACACTACATCAAAAACTAATGATGTAACGTATGGTGATTAACATAACAATAAAAAATTTTTTAAAAAAGAAACTGTAGGGACAACAAGAAATAAAACATAAAAGTTTTCTGTGAAGCTATAGGATTTATATTTTGTTATCCTCCATTTGTATTTTTGGTGTAATGTAGTAAGAAATTTCTGGTTGACTGAACTCAATTTTCATCCTGATATTCTGATATTATGTAGGCACAGTTTAAAAATCCACTGAAAACAATACTAAATATATCTTTAAAAAGCAAAAAAAAAAATATATACATACTTCACATACACAGAGTACTGTAATTCATTGAAAGAAATCCAAATCTCATGTAATACCTCTCTACATTTGGCCATTGGAACCTTTAAGAAGATTGGAAACATAAGGCAAAGGCAAGGCATCAATTTTCATCCAGTACAAGTGTCCTGAGTTAAACCTGTACTGTTTGCTGTTCCTTACCTGGAGGAAACTTAGAGATAAATATCTTAGATGATAGCCTCGAAATAACTATTGAATGCTTTAAGTTTAATGCACAGATACCCAGAGCAATTTATTGAATGGAAATGAAAGAGTATAAAAATATAATCAAATAAATGAGAAAACTGAAAAAAAGAGAGCCAAAGATGAAAAGCAGCCTGGGGAGACAATTTTTAAAGAGGATGATGAAAGAAAGAACAAATGAATGAATGGACAGACATGGGCATAGATTCAATTAATTAAAAAAAAAAAGGCAAAACTTTTTGAAATCATGGCATTAGCAGTCAAGAATCTGTGGAGTTCCTGAAGGCAAATTTCCAAGATTTGAAGGGAATGGAATTCAGATGAAGTGGCTGGAGGTAAGCTTGTGTGGTAAACAGAACAACAAAGAACTGTAGCCAACAAGGTGATTAAAGAAGATGGCTAACAGACACATGAAAAGATGCTCAACATCACTCATCATCAGGGAAATGCAAATCAAAACTACAATTAGATATCACCTTGCACCTGTCAGAAAGGCTAAAATTAACAACAAAGGAAAAGACTGGTGTTGGCGAGGATGAGGAGAAAGGGGAACCCTCTTGCAGTGTTGGTGGGAATGCAAACTGGTGCAGCCACTCTAGAAAACAGTATGCAGGTTCCTCAAAAAGTTAAAAATAGATCTACTCTATGACCCAGTAATTGCACTACTAGGTATTTCCCAAAGGATACAAAAATACTGATTCGAAGGGATATATGCTTTCCAATGTTTACAGCAGCATTATGAACAATGGCCAAATTATGGAAAGAGCCCAAATGTCCATATGTCCATTGACTGATGAATGGATAAAGAAGAATCAAACTGAGATTTTGTATATATGTATGTGTGTGTGTATGTGTGTGTACGTGTGTGTGCACATGCACGCATGAGCATATATATTCATCAGCCATCAAAAAGAATGAACTCTTGCCATTCGCAATGACGTGGACAGAGCTAGAGAGTATTTTGCTAAGGAAAATAAGAGAAATATAATTTCACTCATATGTGGAATTTAAGAAACAAATGAACATAGGGTGAACAAAAAAAAAGAGAGGCAAACCATTAAACAGACACTTAACTATAGAGAACAAACTGAGAGTTGCTGGGGGTGGGGATGGGTTGGATGGGTGATGGGTATTGGGGAGGGCAGTTGTGGTGGTAGGCACTGGGTGTTGTGTGGGGTGATGGATCAATGGGCTCTGCACCTGACACTAGTATTGCACTGTATGTCGACTAACTACAATTTAAATAAAACCTTGAAACTACAAAAAATAAATAGATAAGTCCAACAGAAGCTACATTTAGATAACGTCTTTACATGACTGATTTCTAACACAAAGTACAAGGGGACGAGTCAACCAAACCAATGCAATGAATTTTTCTTACTTTTCCAAAATTCTATTCACTATCTAATTGCTTTTGCAAATTTCAGATTTTCAGTAACAGCAGCTAGAACTAAATCCAAGGACCAAAACAGATTTTAAGATGTATGATCTAAGGACAACTTTATTGTTTCATTTTTATAGAATGACTGTATTTAGGTTTTCAGTAGGATAGAAATTTAGCCTTTAGTCCTACAGAGTTTTGGGGAAAAAAAAATGACATTGTCTTATTTGCTCACTTTAACTTATCCTAAATTAAATTTTCTATATTAAAGCTAATGAATCATACTGAAAAAGAACACAAAAGGTTTAACTTTCAAGACCTGACTTTAACTTAGCAAGTTCATTGAGAGTCTCAAAATTATTCAAACTTTAGACAACCCAAAAAGTATTTTCTAATATGCTTCATGATATAATAAGCTAAAAAGCTAACGCATATTAAGCAGATTAAATGAAATTTTCCTTAGCAAGAGATTTAAAATTAAATTTAACAGACTAAGGGCAGAGTGTCAAAAACAGTATGTTTTAGTTTACATATAATGGTTTATTTTCATTTTTCATATTAATTTTAAAACATAATACAAAAAGACTAAAATGAAGTCTAAAAAGAATATTCTAATAAGAACATGCTCTTGCAGTATTTATTTGTTTCTTTAAATATTTTTATTTATTTGATAGAGAGAGACACAGCAAGAGAGGGAACACAAGCAGGGGGAGTGGGAGAGGGAGAAGCAGGCTTCCTGCGGAGCAGGGAGCCCGATGTGGGGCTCGATCCCAGGACTCTGGGATCAGGGCCTGAGCTGTTACAGTATTTAGATGTTTTAAAGCATGTTAAAATTAAAAATGTGTTTCTGAAACAGGTATATCTGGCTTTGAAGCCACAATTCATCAATACTGTTTTCATATCTAGTGCTAACAGTCAATGTGAGAGCTCAGTATTAACTGATATCTTACTGATGCTAATGATGCACCAGGCACTTGCTGTGTGTTATCTGCATTGGATGAGCCTCAGCACAATCCTGGGAACTACAATTTTTACTCCCAATTTACAGATAAAAACCTAAGGCACACAGAGTTTGAAAACTAAGCCAGATTTGCACAGCTATAAGACTAGAGCCAAATTCTATCTTACTACCTCTCAGGCATTATATTTGTCTGTCACTACACGAAAAAGGGTATGTCAACTGCAGCCTGGGTGGGGAGGGGACAATTTTTTAAAAAGGATGATTAAAAAAAGGATGGAAGAATGAATAAACGGACAGATAGGTGCACTGACTCAAGCACCTTTACCAAAATAAAGGTCATCCTCATATTTTCTTCTAATTTTAAGGAATTAAAATAACTTTACAATACAATTTTCTGTAGTCATCCATTTTATTTGGTCAGAGCAAGTATCAAGGAAGGACTAATTGTTATAATCAGGTGGCCATTGAGACAGTACATGGTACTATACAGGACTTCACCTTTGGGGTCTGGATTCCTGGGTCTCCCTCTCCTTACGTTTGTGATCTCAAGCAACTAACAATCTTCCTGTGACTTAACTTCCTCATCTGGACATATAGCAACTACCTAATAATAAAGCAAATGGGCCATGTGAGATAACACAGAGAAAACACATGACACAGTAGTTGCTCACAAAACATTAGTTCCAGCTAAGTATGCAAAAGAATGTAATCAAAAGATACACAAACTGCAGCTGAATGAACCATGAGGGAGTTAAGCCATAAAAAGTTTCTCTGGGTTCTGAGCCACAAACTTTCATGTACCATAATATATTTCAAATACACAGGGCTCAACTCTCTTAGGTAAGCTGTTCATGAAGCTTTTTCTTTTAACCTCTCAAAATTCTCATAAGCTCCAAGCAACTCTGAGAAGTCGCCGGATCAAGAGTCAGGAGATGGGGTTTTTCCCTCTCTGATCTTTTCCTCCCATTCTAGACCTGAACTCATATACCTTGTTGGCAAATCTGAAAGGATGAAGTCTAGCACTGTTTGACAGAAACATAATGTGAGTAAATGCAAACCAATGTGAAATTTTAAATTTTCTAGTAGCCACATAAAAAAAAAATTAAAGCAAGTGAAATTTAACATTTTACTTAACACGATTTATCTAAAATATTATCATTTCAGTACTTAAGCAATATAAAAGAAATTTTGAGATATTTTACATATTTTTTGTACTAAAACTTTGCAATCTAGTATGTGTTTTACATTTACAGCCCATCTTAATCTAGACTATCATTTTGAGTGCTCAATAGCCATACGTGGATAGCTGCTATCATACTGGATAGTGTAGGTCTAGAGATCAGTTAACTACAATCACTTTCTATATAAGATATGATCAATGGGGGGAAAGGCCATTAAAACTATATATCTAATGGAGAACTGAGTTTAAAAAGCAGATTTTCTGTATCTTTTAAAAACAATTATATAGTTTTATAAAAAAAAAATACAAATGTCCCCCATTCTTCTATGTATTAGAACTGGCTTTTCCTTGAAATAATGACACTGTAGGAATATTTATTTCTAATATAGTAATATCCTCTTACCCAAGGTTTTGCTTTCTGTGGTTCAGTGACCCACAGTCAATCACGGTGTGAAAGCAGATCATCTTCCTTCTGACATATTAGATCAATAGCAGCCTAACAATAACAATATACTGACAATGCCTACATTATTCATCTCACTTCATCTCATCATATAGGCATTTTATCATCTCACATCACAAGAAGGGTGAGTACAGTAAGATATTCTGAGAGAGAGACCACATTCAGATAACTTTTATGAGAGTATATTATTATAATCATTGTATTACTAGTTATTACTGTTAATCTTTTACTGTGCCTGATTTATAAATTAAACTTTATCATAGGTATGTATGTATGTACAGAAAAAAAACATAGTATATATAGGGGCAAGACAAGTTGGTTTCAGGCATCCACTGGGGGTCTTGGAACATATACCTATGGATAAGATAGGTGTACTATTGTACCTCCTGAATATTCTGTAGAAATTTTAAGGCAAGTAGTAAGATCTTGACATTAATTGAAACATGTAAAATTATCTCAAATATATCAACATTCTTACTTTAGGATATTTAGTGCCAACTATCATTCCCTACTTATAGTTTCTATTCTACTCTGTATCTTACAATCTATAGAAGATAGATCCCATCCTTGGGGCATTTTGCTTTACTCTAATATTTATTTGTTAAATAAATATGGGCCAAAACTAGAGTAGACTATTAGATTTCTGCAATATGAAACAATAATGCAACAGGAATTAGATTTTCTGTAGAACAAAAAGGGTAAAAACATTAAAGTTTTCCTAATTTTTTTTTATGTTTATAGCTCCTGGGAACTTTGTTTTTGAAATTTAAAAAAAATTACTCAAAATTAATTTGTAAATACATAACCTAAAGAGCAGCATGCCCATGTTTCATTGTTTCCATGCCCATTTTCTCATTACTGCAAAGGAAATTAAATAGAACCCCGTGGATGAAGCTGTGTGGCTAGAAATGAGAACAAGACTAAACTATTTTGGTTTGGCCAGACATCCCAGTAAGAAAAATATAGCAGCCAAGAAAATATTTTGGAAGAAGGACAAATTTAACATCAGTTTTGATTGTGGTGTCACAAAAAAGGCATGCATTACAGAAGATTTATCAGACCATCCCAGTTTGGGATATGGTAGAGGGAAGGAAGAAAACACATTACAACTGAAGCACAGTTTCCACCTCTCTACACGTATTACCAAAAGAATTTACAAATTCTTATCATTCCATCAGTCACCTGTAAGCAAACAATTTTACAGTCTTCTCCTTATATATATGATGTCATCTGACAGAATGGTCTAGTTCACTGTTCCCAGACAGGATACACTATAAAAGAGGCATTAACAGGGTAATAGACTACCCACATGTCCCTCTCCAGACCTGTCATTCCCCAGGGGAGAGAAAGAGGGGTGGTATTACAGGTGTGAAAGGGTCATTCCAGGTGCAAGGAAGAAAAACAACATAGCAGATGAACATAGTATCTGAAAAGAATGGGAGCAGGTAAGAAAGAAGTATGAAAAAATACCATCAGATATAATGGGCATACACCACAAGTTTAGTGTCAAGAAGACCTAAAATTCAGAAATCCCAAGAAACAGGTCCTAAGGAGGAAGTTTGTCAGCAAGTAGAGAGGCTTTAAAAAACCATGGTAGGATTCAGAGGCAGGACTTCGTCAATGAGAAGGGGAAAGGAATTTTAAGTACTGGTCATCTTCCTAGACTGGGGGTTGTTAGGCTGCCTAGTTTTCAATGAGCCACAGATAAGTTTCAGAAGACCCCCTAACTCATATAAAATTTAATGAGATCCCTCAAACATCTACTAAATAAGAGGCTACTAACTCATTCTAAGGAATTTAAGGGCTTAGCTGTTTGGCAAACAGAACTTGTAGTTAAGATTGTTATCCCAAATAAAAAGTAAAAATTAAATCCCTGAGCCTGCATTGTGGTCTCCAGTTCCTTAAATTTGTCTAGCTGAAGTGTTAGACTTGCCAAGTGCCCAGTTTATAGGAAAGAGTCAGGTTGCTTCAGCTGGAGGGAGAAGTGAAGCAGAAGTGGCTGGGAGCCAGGCAGGGACTAGAACTCTTCCCAGTCTTTGCTCTGCCTGTTTCCCACCATTCTTAGGCAATCACTGATGGGTTTCCATCAATAAATGAATTTCATCAAATTTATTAAAAATATATTAAATAGTGTCCTCTTTTTCCTTCTCCCCAACATCTCCACTAAAATAGAAACAGATATTTTATTTCTTATTATAAACAGATTTTTTAACAACTCACATAGAAAAATATGGATTAAATCATCTTTTAGATTATCTATGTATTTAACTATTGTTATCTCTTCATCTCATGGGACTTGAACATTATATACTAACAGAAGATTATCTTGACTTATAGAACTTACTTTGATTGATCACAGATGATGCATTATGAAGATGTCTACTCAGGCAATACTGTAACATATTATGGTAGTACTTGGAGAAAATGCTAAGAAAATGAAGTAAGCTTATAAAGACCAGCCACCTGCTCTTTCCTGTAATGCAATTTACATTAGGGAATCCATTACTTTTTACACTAACTTAAGAAAATAAATGACTTCATAGGGAAGTCAGGCAGATCCCAGCCTTGCAAGAAAGTGGAAGGGAACAAAGGAAGAAATATAACTTTATGTCTTCTCCTTTCACCTAAAGGTTTAGTAAATGGGTCGCTTTAGTGGTGAGCTGTATTTACTTAGGTATATATAATGTAAACCCTTTTAATTTTTTTTAATTTTTCCATTCATAAACTATTTTTAAGAGCATTTTTAGGTTTATATAAAAATTGAATAGAAGATATAAAGGGCTCTCATATATAATCCACCAACCTCCACCACACACAATTTCCCCCATTATTAACATCTTCCATTAGTGGGGTACCATTTGTTACAAATGATAACCTAATATTGATACATTATTAACTAACCTCCATACTGTACATTAGGGTTTACCCTTTTCATTGTACATTCTGTAGTTTTGAAAATGTATTCACTATTACAATGTCATATAGGATAGGTCCACTGCCCTAATAGTGTCCTATACTCTACCTATTTACCCTCCTCTACCCTTCCTGTCCCTTTTGGTTTTAAAAAATCACAATTTTCAACAGAAAAACATTACAAATTTTGTTTTCATAGGATGTGTTGTAACTACTATTTTGTAAGTAAACTGAAACTTACCGGCTCAACAAATTCAAACTTCTTTTTTTCTTGAACCTCTTGAATTTTAAAGACATATTCTAGTGATGCTTCATAAAAATTCTGATGTTCTCGGTCAATCTGTGTATCTGCCTAAAGAGTAAAAAAAAGGCAACTCATGACACAAAGAGTAATTATTGATGGTTCTATGTAGAAAAAGGACTCAAATCCTGTTCTACTCCAAAATCTTTATTAAAAATTAAGTTCTACAGGGCGCCTGGGTGGCTCAGTCGTTAAGCGTCTGCCTTCGGCTCAGGTCATGATCCCAGGGTCCTGGGACCGAGCCCCGCATCGGGCTCCCTGCTCCGCGGGAAGCCTGCTTCTCCCTCTCCCATTCCCCCTGCTTGTGTTCCCTCTCTCGCTGTGTCTCTCTCTGTCAAATAAATAAATAAAATCTTAAAAAAAAAAAAAAAATTAAGTTCTACAAAAAGTTTTAATATAGCAATTATTATTATGTTTTGAACATACAGAGATGAGGAAAACACAGTCCTTGCCCACCAGAGTTTATATGATATGGAGTGTGAAGATGGGAGGGAGAGTAAGTATACAACATTCACCATAAAAAATATAAAGAAGGCATATAAATATATACAGAAATTTATGGGATCAAAGAAAAAGAAACTAAATTCAGGAAGAAAATGGTGGTGGTATGTGTTGAATCTTAAGATGAACAACTGGCAGTAAATAGTGAAAGATAAAAAAATAGTCACTCCCATGAAAAAGTAAAGAGGCATGAAAGACACTGACAGAGTTTGGCTACAGAGTAAAAAAGTAGAGGACAGGAGGGTGAAGTAAGGTTGGCATCACACTTTAAAAAATCTTGGATACTTTGTAACAAATTTGGATTTTAACTAAGGGAGAATCATTTGAGACTATTCAGTAGAGTCTCATCATTAAGTGAAGTCTTAGAAAGAGAATACTGGTAGCAGAGCCAAAAAAAAAAAAAATTCAATGGTTCTAGCCTAGTGAAATATGTTCTATCAATGTTATGCATATTTATTATGCATAACTGCAATAAGGTTCTATTGATAAAGTGTGGGAAAGTGTTGTTGAGATAATTCTACCCCCCCCCTTTTTTTTGATGTTGCCTCTCCTCCATGCCCACTATCATCTTCTGATGTCCTCTTTAAAACTGATGTTGCTGGAGTGGTGGGGGGGGTGGGAGGGATGAGGTGGCTGGGTGATAGACATTGGGGAGGGTATGTGCTCTGTGAATTGTGCAAGACTGTTGAATCACAGATCTGTACCTCTGAAACAAATAATGCAATATATGTTAAGAAAAAAAAAAAAAAGAAGATAGCAGGAGGGGAAGAATGAAGGGGGGAAATCGGAGGGGGAGACGAACCATGAGAGATGATAGACTCTGAGAAACAAACTGAGGGTTCTAGAGGGGATGGGGGTGGGAGGATGGGTTAGCCTGGTGATGGGTATTGAAGAGGGCACGTTCTGCATGGAGCATTGGGTGTTATACGCAAACAATGAATCATGGAACACTACATCAAAAACTAATGATGTACTGTATGGTGATTAACATAACAATAAAAATTAAATAAAAAAATAAATAAAACAAACTGATCTTGATAGTAGAGAATCATGATTTTACTTTTCTTTCCCAGTTTTGTACTCTTCACTGCCAGCTGAGGTTACTAAAAGCAGATGAAAAGAAAAGAATGGGCTCTCTGGAGTACTAAGTATCCACAAACAATAATCTGGGAATAGAAAATGCTTTGGAGCCATTTTACAATGATAATTTCACATATAAAAGCTTTAAAAAATAAAATTAAGTTTGCTGGCTTGAACATCATAGCATATTAAAATATCATTTGAAACACCTTTAGTAATAATTATTTATTTACTATAAATTTATTTATATAAATAAAAATAACCCAATATTATTAGCAACTCATTAGAGATTTTTAAAGTTGAGAATTCCAAGTTTCCAAACTAATATACAAAAGAACATATAAATCAGGTAGAAAATTTGGACCAGAAGCTTCTCAGCTCCCAGAAAATAGTTTAGGATATATATACCAAGAAAATCAGCATTCCATATAAATCGCTGTATTTTCTTCTTATCACTGTTTAGAAGAACACAGTATTTACAGAATGAATGGTAAGGAGGTATCGGTGGTGGTATGCTAATCAATGTTTAACAACTGGGTCTCTGGCGGGAATGCCTGATTTGCAGTATATGCTGGTTTCTGTGGTGTAAATATTCCCCAAATAGCCAGTTCCAAACCACAAACCTAGTATCACTGAATGTGGAAGTTAGAAAGAGATAAGAAAATCAGCTCTTCAAAAGAAAGCTCCAGTACAACACTGGGTGTAAAGGATGTGAGAATATTCCAATCTCAAAGATATCATTCTATGCCACAAGTTACCTCTGAAGCTTTTCTTTACTTTAAAAAATAATGGCATTGATTGTATAGACAGGCACATAGGAACAAACTAAAATGTTGAGACACCTTTACAGCATAAGATGGCTATTTGCGGTCAAGAAAGCTGTGAAAAAAGAGTTAAGCACAGCAGTCATGAATGCTCAACTGAAAGGCCTGTTTACAAGGCTGGTCCTTGCTGGCATCTGGGAATGTGGATTTCAGGAGGGTACCTACCACCCTAACAGGTAAGAGTAGCTCACTGTCCCTAAATCGTGCCAACAGTATGATTTATTTTGAATACCTGTTTTCCTTCTGGGAGTCTGGAATTTAAGGATATGACAAGCAGAGAGTACTTATGTGACCAGCCCCCTATAAAAACTATGGGCACTCGGTCTATAGTGAGCTTCTAATAGACAACATTTTACATGTGTTGTCACAACTTATGGCTGGGGGAATTAAGCATATTCTATCTGTCTCCGCTGGGAGAGGACTCTTGGAAGTTTGTGCCTGCTTTCCCCCAGTTTTCATTCTATGCACTTCTGCTGATTTTTCTTTATATCTTTTCACTGTAATAAATCATAGCAGTGAGTCCTCCTAGCAAATCACCAAACTTAGGAGTAGTCTGGGGTCCCCTGACCTAAGAGTATTAAGTAATTTCCTCAGAAACTTATTGCCATGCACAATCTCATATCATCAAAAGACAGGGAGTGGGGGCACAAAGAGGAATAAAAGAAAATAATTGTTTTTACCGTTTGCCAGTAATAGATGTTTTCCATCATCTCCAATCTAAACAACTATATTCAATATACCAAAACTGCTTTGAAAAGTCATCCAGAATGCACAGAGCTTAAGGAATACTACAGTTTAATTATTTTCCAGTACAAGATTTAGAAAGGCTTTCTTTTATTTAAGATGACTCCCTTTAGTACTTAAGCTCAAAGCGTGTGGTTCACTAGAAGGCACTTGCTCATATATCCACTAGCAACTGTTGCTATGTATTTTGTACTGGATAAGTAGGATAACCATGTAATTTATTGTCCCAACTTTTAAAACTAAGCGGGAGCATTAGGAATATTTATGCCAGAACAATATGTATAAACTGCTGTTTACAAGACAAAGGGGACAGTAAAGTCATCCTGCTAAAAAAAACAAGTTAATTTCTTAAGAAAACCATATTGTTCTGCAGATATATAAATTCTTCCCCAACTACAATAAGCTACCTACATCAACTTAAGGAAAAAGCTTCATGTGGTATTTGTCAAATCACCTCCAGAGGAGAAAGAATTTAAGCTGGACTCTGAAAAATGAAGAGGTTTAGAATAGTTGGAGATAAAAAAGAGAGGAGTTTGAAAGAGGAAATAGAGTCAAGAAAAGTTATGTTTCAGTAGATTGCATGGTTTGGAATAATAAGAAATGAGAGTTAAGGCATAAGATAGAATGAGTGCAAACTTCATCATATGGACAGGACAAAAGCTTGAGGAAGATGTTGATTTGCCAAAGCAGCATTTCAAGAAGATTAAAGTGAGGACAGTGTAGAATATATTGACTAAAAGGCACGGCTGAGTGCATGTGATGATAAAAGACCATTTATTTGATAGGGGTAAAGGTGTTTATATACCCCAGTAAGAAAGAGAAATTGAAAGATGTGGGTGTGAGAAGCAAGGGGGGAGAAAAAGTAAAAGATAATTTTGATAACAAGAAATAATACCAGCATTAACAGAGAATTAAAGAAATGAGAAGTAGGAGCAAATTTGAGAAAATCATGATGGGAAATTTCACAAGGTCACTAAGAATTGATAGCCTGAAGTCCTGGGAACCAGCACCAGCTAGTGCAGGTGGTAGGGTATGATGAAATCATGACCCAGAAGACACTCATTAAGATGCTACAGAGAGTACGGAAGAAGATATTTCAGGGACACATACACTATAACAATAGAGGCATAAAGATAGAATCTAACGGATTCCCTTCATTTAGGAGGTGGCGATAAGAGGAACCTGTTGAAAGACTATTCAGTGATATGTGGAAAACCAAAATCTGAATTTCTATAAGAAACTCATTTTCTCCTTTATTTTTTTCCCAGATTATAAAAGAAAAATATATTCATTATTGTAAGCTTACTCATTATTCATTATTAAAACATAAATATAAAAATAAGAATTATAATCCTACTGTTAATATTTTGATATGTAACATACACAAACGTAAATAAACCTGAATAATACTGCACATTCTGGTTTAAACTCTACTTTTTTAATTCCAGTTAACATACAGTGTTACATTAGTTTCAGGTGTAAAATACAGTGGTTCAAAAATTCCACATATCACCCAGTGCTCATCAAACAAGTGCACTCCTTGATCCCCACCACCTATCTAACCCATCCTCCCACTCACCTCCCCTGTGGTAACCATCAGTTTGTTCTCTATACTTAAGAGTTTGAATCTTGGTCTCTCTCTCTCTCTTTTTTACCTTTGCTCTTTGTTTCCTTTTTAAGGTTTGTATTTATTTCCAGTTAACATACATACTGTGTTTCTTAAATTCCAAATATGAATGAAATCATATGGTATTTGTCTTTCTCTGACTGAATTATTTCACTT
The DNA here is from genome assembly GCF_004348235.1 of Phoca vitulina. NCBI lineage: Eukaryota > Metazoa > Chordata > Mammalia > Carnivora > Phocidae > Phoca > Phoca vitulina. Next base: position 11,595,546 of record NW_022589737.1, read on the forward strand.
AATATTATACTCCCTACCTCTATCCACATTGGTGCAAATGGCAAGATTTCATTCTTTTTTTTTTTTTTTTTTAAAGATTTTATTCATTTGAGAGAGAGAATGGGAGAGAGAGCACGAGAGGGGGGAGGGTCAGAGGGAGAAGCAGACTCCCTGCTGAGCAGGGAGCCCGATGCGGGACTCGATCCTGGGACTCCAGGATCATGACCTGAGCCGAAAGATCATGGCCAACTGAGCCACCCAGGCGCCCAAGATTTCATTCTTTTTTATGACTGAATAGTATTCCATTACACACACACACACACACACACACACACACACACACACACACACACCACACTTCTTTATCCATTCACCTATCGATGGACACTTGGGTTCCTTCCATATCTGGGCTACTGTAAATAATTCTGCAATAAACACAAGGGTGCATGTATTCCTTTGAATTAGTGTTTTTGTATTCTTAGGGTAAATACCCAGTAGCCTGATTACTGGATCATAAGGTAGTTCTATTTTTAACTTTTTGAAGAACCTCCATCCATGTTTCCACAGTGGCCATATCAGTTTGCATTCCTACTAACAATGCAGAAGAGTTCCTTTGTCTCCATATCCTCACTAACACTTGTTTTGCTATTTTTGATTTTAGCCGTTCTGACAGGGTTGAGGTGATATCACATTGTAGTTTTGATTTGCATATCCCTCATGATAAGCGATGATGTGCATCTTTTCATGTTTCTTTTGGCCATCTGTATGTTTTCTTTGGAAAAATGTCTGTTCATGTCTTCTGCCCATTTTTTAGTTGGATTATTTGGTTTTTGGGTGCTGAGTTTTATGGGTTTTGAGTTTTACAAGTTCTTTATATATTTTGGATACTAACACTTTATCAGATATGCCATTTGCAAACATCTTCTCCCATTCCGTAGGTTGCCTTTAGTTTTGTTGGTTGTTTCCTTTGCTGTGCAGAAACTTTTTATTTTTGATGTAATCCAAAATAGTCTATTTTTGCTTTCATTTCTCTTGTCTCAGGAGACATCTAGAAAAATGTTACAGCCAAAGTCAGAGAAAATACTACTGATGCTCTCTTCTAGGATTTTTATGGTTTCAGGCCTCATATTTAGGTCTTTAATCCATTTTGAATTTATTTTTGTGTATAGTGTAAGAAAGTGGCCCAGTTTCATTCTTTTGCATGTTGCCGTCCAGTTTTCCCAGCACCATTTGTTAAAGAGACCATCTTTTTTCCCATTGGACATTCTCTCCTCCTTTGTTAAAGATTAACTGGCCATATAATTGTGGGTTTATTTCTAGGTTTTCTATTTTGTTCCACTGATCTATGTGTCTGTTTTAGCACCAGTACCATACTGTTTTGATTACTATAGCTTTGTAGTCCAACTTAAAGTCTGGAATTGTGATACCTCCAAGCTTTTGTTTTCTTTTTCAAGATTACTTTGGCTATTCAGGGTCTTTCGTGTTTCCATACAAATTTTAGGATTATCTGCTCTATTATTTTCTGTGAAAAATGCTGTTGGTATCTTGATAGGGACTGCACTGAATGTGGAGATTGCTTTGGGTAGTATAGACATGTTAACAATATTTGTTCTTCCAGTCCATGAGCATAGAATGTCTTTGCATTTCTTTATATCGTCTTCAATTTCTTTCATCAGTGTTTTTAGTTCTTAGAATACAGGTCTTTCATCTCTTTGGTTAGGTTAATTCCTAGGTATCTTATTATTTTTGGTACAATTGTAAATGAGACTGTTAATTTCTTTCTGCTGCTTCATTATTGGTGTATAGAAATGCAACAGATTTCTGTACATTAATTTTGTATCCTGTGACTTTATCGAATTTATCAGTTCTAGGAGTCTTTCAGGTTTTTTATATAGAATATCATGTCATCTGTGAATAGTGAAAGTTTTACTTCTTCCTTACCAATTTGGATGTCTTTTATTTCTTTTTGTTGTCTGATTGTTCTGGCTAGGACTTCCACTACTATGTTGAATAAAAGTGGTAAGAGTGGACATCCTTGTCTTGTTCCTGATCTTAGAGGAGAATCTCTCAGTTCTTCCCATTTGCTATGGATTTTTCATATATGGCCTTTATTATGTTGAGGTATGTTCACTCTAAACCCACTTTGTTGAAGGTTTTTATCATGAATGGGTGTTGTACTATGTCAAATGATTTTCCTGCATCCATTGAAATGATCATATGGTTCTTATCCTTTCTCTTATTGATGTGATGTATCACGTTGATTGATTTGTGAATGCTGGGTCAGCCTTGCATCCCAGGAATAAATCCCATTCGGTTGTGGTTAATGATTTTTTAATGTATGGCTTCTGTTTGCTAGTATTTTGTTGAGGATTTCTGCATCTATGTTCATCAGAGATATTGGCCTGTAGTTCTCTTTTTTTGTGTTTGGTGTCTTTATCTGGTTTTGGTATCAGGGTAATGCTGGCCTCCTAGAATGAATTTGGAAGTTTTCCTTCCTTTTCTATTTTTTGGAATAGTTTGAGAAGAATAGGTATTAACTCTTCTTTAAATGTTTGGTAGAATTTGCCTGTGAAGCCATCTGGTACTAGACTTTTGGCTTTGTGAATTTTTGGATTACTGATTCAATCTGTTTGCTAGTTATTAATCTGTTCAAATTTTCTATTTCTTCCTGGTTCAGTTTTGGTAGGTTATATGTTGCTAGGAGTTTATCCATTTCTTCCAGGTTGTCCAATTTGTTAGCATATAGTTTTTCATAATATTCTCTCATTATTGTTTGTATTCTGTGGTATCAGTTGTTACCCCTCCTGTCTCATTCGTGATTCTGTTTTTTTCTTGATAAGTCTGGCTAGAGGTTTATCAATTTTATTATTTTTTAAAGAACTAGCTCTTGGTTTCATCAATCTGTTCTAGTGTTTTGTTTTTATTTTTTAAAATTTCTAAATCATTTATTTCTGATCTAATTTTTATTATTTCCTTCTTTCTGTTCATTTTGTCTGTTGTTCTTTTGTTTGCTCCTTTAGCTGTAATGTTCAGTTGTTTGAGATTTTTCTTACTTCTTCAGGTAGACCTGTATTGCTAAAACTTCCCTCTTAGAACCACTTTTGCTTCAACCCCAAAGTTTTGTAGCATTGTGTTTTCTTGTTTTTTGTTTGTTTCCATGTACTTTTAAATTTCTTCTTTGATTTCTTGGTGGACTCATTCATTGTATAGTAGCATGTTATTTAACCCCCATGCATGGGTGGCCTTTCCAAATTTCTTCTGTGGTTGATTTCTAGTTTCATAGTGTCGTGGTCAGAAAAGATGCATGGTAAGAATTCAATCTTTTTTAATTTGTTGAAGCTTGTTTTGTAGCCTAATATGTGATCTATCCTGGAGAATGTTGCACGTGCACTTGAAAAGAATGTGTATTCTGCTGTTTTAGGATGGAATGTTCTGAATGTATCTGTGAAATCCATCTGCTCCAGTGTGTCATTCAAAGCCATTGTTCCTTTGTTGATTTTCTGTTTAGATGATTCGTATTTTGATGTAAGGGGGTGTTAAAGTCCCCTACTATTATTGTATTATCATCAATTAGTTCCTTTATGTTTGTTATTAAACATTTTATGTATTTGGGTGCTCCCATGTTGGGTGCATAAGTATTGACAATTGTTATATGTTCTTGTTGTATTATCCCCTTTATTATTATATAGTGTCTTTCTTTGTCTCTTGTTACACTATTTGTTTTAACGTTTACTTTGTCCCAACATAAGTACTGCTACACCAGCTTTCTTTTTTTGTTGTTGTTGTTTTCGTTTTAATATCTTCAAAATGTAGTGTCAGGACCAAAAACACTTTATACCAAAGTGGAGAAATCTCATCTGTAGTGAATTATATCTCATGAATGATTTCAGAGATCTGATTTCTTATAAAATAAGAGAGGGAGAATTATCCATTAATGACCTCTGGGATATGTAATCTACAAAGCTTAGGTTATTGTTTTATAGCCAGCCATATTAGAAGCTAGAGTAAGGTCCAAGAGATGTGAACTCACAACCATCTTAGCAGATAATCCATCAATTAATTAATTAATTAATTAATGTAAACAATGCCTGATTACTTGGGAGGTGTGAATTAACCCATTGGCAAACACTAACCATGATATGAGATGTTTCTCATTCTCTACCTAATGAGACATTTTAGAAAAGAACTACATTTGGGGCTTAAATTTGTCACTCCATAAAGGGAGACTCTCAGATGACAGGGAATAAAAATCAAGAATGGGCTAACTCCTTCATTCTTAGGTTTATTCAGACATCATTTACTGGCTGCCTACCATGAAGCAGGTGTTGGGTATATAAAGATGAAAAGACATTCAAGTCTATTCTCTTCACCTTAACTTCCCCTGAATCTTGATCTTTAAAAATCTTTTTTTTATTTTTAACTTGGCAAGTTTATTTTTTTTCATTTTTCTTATTTTATTATGTTAATCACCATACATTACATCATTAGTTTTTGATGAAGTGTTCCATGATTCATTGTTTGCGTATAACACCCAGTGCTCCATTCAATACATGCCCTCTTTAATACGCATCACCAGGCTAACCCATCCCCCCAACCCCCTTCCCTCTAGAACCCTCAGTTTGTTTCTCAGAGTCCATAGTCTCTCATGGTTCATCTCCCCCTCCAATTCCCCCCCTTCATTTCTCCCTTCCTACTATCTTCTTTTTTTTTTATTATGCTATGTTAATCACCATACATTACATCATTAGTTTTTGATGTAGTGTTCCATGATTCATTGTTTGCATATAACACCCAGTGCTCCATGCAGAACGTGCCCTCTTTAATACCCATCACCAGGCTAACCCATCCTCCCACCCCCCTCCCCTCTAGAACCCTCAGTTTGTTTTTCAGAGTCCATAGTCTCTCATGGTTCGTCTCCCCATGGTTCATCTCCCCCTCTGATTTCCCCCACTTCATTCTTCCCCTCCTGCTATCTTCTTCTTTTTTTTTTAATATATAATGTATTATTTGCTTCAGAGGTACACGTCTGTGATTCAACAGTCTTGCATAATTCACAGCGCTCACCATAGCACATACCCTCCCCAATGTCTATCACCCAGCCACCCCATCCCTCCCACCCCCCACCACTCCAGCAACCCTCAATTTGCTTTCTTTTGATATCCATTTGCATCATAGATGTTTCTTCATCCCCTCACTTTCAATCTGCAGGTGTCTTTAGGTGTAAAATGAGTCTCTTATAGGCAGCATATTGATGGGTCTTGCTTTTTTATCCATTCTGTCACAATGTCTTTTGATAGTGTGCATTTAGCCCATTTACATTCAAAGTAATTATTTATAGATGTGTATTTATTGCCATTCTATTACCTGTTCTGTTGTTATTTCTGAAGATTTTCTATGATCCTTTGTCTTTCTCTCTTTCATGGTTTGCTGGTTTTCTTTAGCGATATATTTGGATTTCCTTCTCTTTATTCCTTGCATTTGTATTAGTGGTTTTTGATTTGTGCTTACCACTAGGCTTGTATATAACATCTTCCGCATATAGCAGTCTGTATTAAGATGAACCCATTCTTTACTCCTCTCCTTCTATTCTGAATGATAGCCTTGCTGGTTAGTTTTCTTGGCTGCACATTTTTCCCATGTAGTACTGTGAATATATCATGCCACTCCCTTCTGGTTTGGAAAGTTTCTGTTGAAAAATCCAATGATTAGCCTTAATCAGGGGGTTTTCCCTTGTATGTAATTGTCTTTTTTCTTGCTTCTTTAAATTTATTTTTTTTAATTACTGTATTTGCCATTTTTATCACAATATGTCTTGGTGTGGATCTGCTTTTGTTGATTTTGTTGGGGGTTCTCTGTGCCTCCTGGATCTGGCTATCTGTTTCCTTCCCAGACAGGGAAATTTTTAGCTATCATTACTTTGAATAAATTTTCTGACTCCTCTTTTCTCTCTTCTTCTGTGACTTCCATAATACTATTATTATGTTTGATGGAGTCACTAAGTTCCCTAACTCTATTCTCATTTTGCATAATTCTTTTTTCTCTTTTTTGTAGTAATCGCTTGATTACTTTCCATTACTCTGACCTCTAGGTCATTAATTTGTTCCTCTGCTTCTTCCATCCTGCTGTTCATTCCATCAAGTGTGTTTTTCATTTCGTTTATTGAGGCCTTTATCTCTGCTATGTTATTTCTTATCTCTGTGTTAAGGGTCTCACTGATGCCTTCCACTCCTTTCCCAAGTCCAGTGAGGATCTTTATGATCATGACTGTAAATTCTCTATCAGCCATGTTACTGATATCTGTTTCACTTAGATCTCTGGCCATGGCCTTGTCCTATGCTTTCATTTGGGACAAATTCTTCTGTCTTATTTTGTCTAAGTTTCTGAGCCTGTGTTAGGAAAGTCAGTTACATCTCCTGTTCTTGAGGGTAATGGCCTTATAAAGAAGAGGTCCTGTAGTGTCCTACTTGTAGTGTCCCCTATTTCCCAGGGTCTGGCACTTCTGGGAGTGTCTCCAATGTGTACTGCATGTGCTCTGCTGTTGTGTCCTGGCTGCTTTATCCTTCAGGCCAGTCATCGGCAGATGCTCTCTTTGCCTGTTCTGGAAAGTGTTTTGTCCCTGGCCTGAATGTGGTGCCTTTTAATTAGGTGTGCTTTTGGTCTGCATGTGAAATGAGACATACTGCCACTGCCACCAGAACCCAGGCTCCCCCAAACTCCTGCATCTGGAGATGAGGGTTGGCAGGGATTTTGGCTGACCTTCTGCAGGTGGGGGCCTGCCATTCTGGGACCATGGCAAGCATGACTGGGAAGGGTGGTTCCACTGGAGTGGGGAGGGGGGGGACAGGGCTTGGGTAAGCAAGGTAGGTAGCGTCTGCTGCGCAGTGGTTCCCACATGTGGCCCTGTGCTTATGCCGAGGCCCAGGGGAGGGAAATGGCGCCTGCCAGTTCCTTTGTTCCTGGAGGGGTTTCCTTGTGAATGCTGCCTCGTTGGCACATATTCTGAGATGAGCAAATAACCTCTTCAGTGGGTGCCCCAGGTGCTCTTCAGATCACTGTTTCCACATTGTCAACAAGCTGTTTGCCCTGCCTTCTCTCCAAGAGCAATCCCAATGCCTCCAGGCTCTCCCTCAGCCAAGCCTGCTGACCTAGCTTTAGAACTCCAGGCTTTAAGCCCCACTGGTTGCTGGAACTTATGAAATTCAATATTTAGCTTCTCTTGATTTCCAAGCCAATTGCTATGGGGATTTGTTTTTCCAGCGTGCTTCCCCCATGTGTTAGTCTGTCTCTTGCCCTTCTCTGTGACCATGGCCCCCCCCACCCCAACCACAATGGCCATGATCCATTTCTTTCCCAAACTGTCTCTGTACTTCCTACCTTCTTTGATGTGGCCTCTTCTCTACCTTTAGTTGTGGAGTTTGTTCTGCAAGTCTTTGGGTCAAGTTCTGGGTATTTAGCATGATTTGATACCTATCTAGTTGATAGGTATGGGATGAGGCAAGCCTAGGGTCCTCCTATTCTGCCCCCCCCATCTTCCCCTCCATTTTCTGTTCTTTTCAATTCTTACTTCGTATTTTTGCACTGAAGACTTTTTCACACTGATTTGCAAATGCAACTTGTATATAAGAGATAGTAATCCTGTGTCATATGTTGTACAAATTCCCTAACATTTACCTTTTAATTTGATTTAATATCTTTTGAGATAAAGATTATTTCGATGCATTCTGGTCTTTCTACATTTCCTTTATGATTTTTTCCTCTTATTTCATACTTAGAAAGAAATTATCCAATTACACATCAAATATTACTTATTTTCATTCACTATAAAGTCTACAATCTTAACAAGTCTGTTTCTAATTCTGCTTACTCCAATGATCCATCTAACTGATGGCCTTGTAGCTTTATCAACATGAGCTGACCCCTAATTCAGTCCCGAAAACGGGCAACCACTTATTTTCTATGCACAAAGCAATGAGGAGTCAGCTGTGCAGGAGAGAAGGCACAGAGTAGTCTTTCTGAAAACAATAAGCTTGGTGCTGACAGAAGTACCAGAGCTGCTCTGGAAAGGAACAGGTCTTACAGAATTAAACACAAGTATGGCAGCATCTCCCTATAACAGGTTTGATTCCTGGAAGGGCAGAGGGGAAAAAAAAAAAGGCACATTTTTTTCCTTGTCTACATTACGTGCTCTGAAGAGATGCTCTGGCACGATTTGTGTTCTAGTGTGGGCTATGGCTCCTGGAAAAGAAGTACGTGCATGCATGCATGCATGTGTGTGTAGTGGGGCAAGCAGAGGATGCTGCTAATCATATTATAGGTTTTTCCAGGCTCCAACTAAATACAGAACCAGAACAGATATTCTCTTCTACCACAGCCTAAGCGACTGAGGGCCACTAACAAGCTAATATTAAATACAGAGTTAGGTTCTCAGGGAAAACTGAAGTATAGCCTCTAGAAGATTTTAAAATTAAGCAATGTCTAAGTGTGGCCTCTCACATTCACCAAGAATCTGAAGAACATATAACCCTTTAGAGACCCTAAAAAGCACCACTGATTTAAAGGCAGTGAATTTTTAAAATGGCACCTGGCCATAGCCCTTGGCATGGCAGATAGTGGTGTACTGGTGATAATTAGTGAGCCTTTCTTCACATGACTGTATCTATACAATTCATTCTCTCCTAGGTTTGTTGTAGCATAATGCTCAAAGAGGTACATGAGCATTTAAGAAGTTTGGAACATGTAAACATCATTATTAAGTTACAAAATAGTACTTCATAAGATTAGATATATCTATGAAAATTCAAAATATGATTTTTCTAAATAACAGCTTTTTTCTCCCTTTCAGTTTAGCCAGAAAATCTTTCCCGCAGCACAAGTGGTATATTAACATATCATATTTCAATAATAGGAGCTAATGACAAGATATTAGTTATAATGAACATGTTTAAGTAACAAATATTCCCAATATTAAACTTTAAAAAAAATGTTTTTCAATGAAGAAATTCAGTTCCCTCAATGAGAACATAAGAGAACAGAAAAAAGGAAACAGAAGTAAAAATAACCCTCCCATGCCTTTTGACTCCAGTTCACTGCATCCAAACTCCAACTTGTCAAGTGTGCCTGGTGGGTAAATGTGGAGGTAAGGCAAATAAGAAAAGGAAGAAGGAGAGCAGAACCAGGTTGATAAGCAGTTCAGTAAGGTTTGTGGCTTTGCTAGAAAGATTAAGAGGAGGCATTTGAAAGAGGTACTCAACTGTGATACCTAGAAGTACAGACAAAAGAGGAAGAAGAGACTGGAGTGGTGGTATAGGACTCCCTGCAAAGGTCTGGAGAACAGTAAGGAGCCACCGGTGAACTAGCTCAACACTCCCTACTATGCTGGGTTTAGTGTCCATGCATTGTGTTTTGAGATTTTATTGCTGCTAAGATGATAATGACAAGAGGGTCCAATATTTTTTTAAATGTATCTCTGATTGACTTATTTCGCTCAGCATAATACCCTCCAGTTCCATCCACGTCATTGCAAATGGCAAGATTTCATTCCTTTTGATGGCTGCATAATATTCCATTGTGTATATATACCACATCTTAATAAGTCAATCAGAGAAAGACATGTATCATATGACCTCACTGATATGAGGAATTCTTAATCTCAGGAAACAAACTAAGGGTTGCTGGAGTGGTGGGGGGTGGGAGGGCTGGGGTGGCTGGGTGATAGACATTGGGGAGGGTATGTGCTATGGTGAGTGCTGTGAATTGTGCAAGACTGTTGAATCACAGACCTGTACCTCTGAAACAAATAATACATTATATGTTTAAAAAAAAAAAAAGATAACAAGAAGGGAAGAATGAAGGGGGGAAATCGGAGGGGGAGATGAACCATGAAAGACTATGGACTCTTAGAAACAAACTGGGGGTTCTAGAGGGAGGGGAGTGGGGGAATGGGTTAGCCTGGTGATGGGTATTAAAGAGGGCACGTTCTGCCTGGAGCATTGGGTGTTATACGCAAACAATGAATCATGGAACATTACATCAAAAACTAATGATGTAATGTATGGTGATTAACATAATAAAAAAATGAATGTATCTCATCACTGTACTAGAACTGTATTATGCCTTAGTAAAAGGACTACTCAATTTTATTAGTTATACTCAAAAATTACCAATGAGAATAAATATTTCAGAAAAAAGAAGAAACGGATTGCTTAAATGCATAAAGGTTAAAATATTTCTGTTGACTTGTTTTTTAAGAAAATTGATATAAAATAGAGATTTTTAAATGTGTAATTGTGTATCTGTTTTCCCCCTACTGCAAAAGCAACACCTTAAAAGCAGATATTAGAAAAAACTATTCCATCAATTTGGTAGGTCCTGCCATTGAAAATATACCCAATAAGAAAAAAAAGAAAAAAATCTTATCTCATTCTTTCTCATCATTGAAGGAAATAACTAATCTTTTACTTGGAAGTGTTAATATTAAGGGTCATAAAGCATGTGAAATGCTCAGCACAGTGTCTGTCCATTTTAAGTACTCAATTAACTCTTATTATCATTATTTTATTATAGAGTAGCAGATTCTGAGATACTATGACCTTTGGAAATTTGGACATCACATGCCTTAAAGCTAATGTCCTGTTCACATTTCAAGTGGAAAAGCTTACCTCTTGCAAATGAGATTCCTTTTTCTTTGCAGACAAATTTAAATGTTTATCAAGAATAGAATAGTACTTTTCACTCTCCTTGTCAAACTTCTTCTTTCCATCCTAGGAGGTGACAAAACAACAAAACATTCTAATTCGAGAATAAAACTGATTTCTTTACATTCCCATCAAACATCCAATACAAAAATTTAATAAAGATTTAGTGAGCTCCAACTATGTACAAAACTTGACGGAGTAGGAAAAAGGATGTGAAACAAGTCATTTGAATATGTATTCAAATATGTATTCAAATGTACTTAAATATTCTCAAAGAAGTTCGTGGAACTACAGTATGGAAGGAGGCAGGCTGGCCTCAGTAGAATCCCTCTGAGAACTTTATAATTGACTCTCAACAGGAGATTCTGATCTAGTAAGTCTGAGATAGGACCAAGAGAAAATGTCTCATTTATGCTTTCTGGTGGTGTCGATGAGTTAATATACGACCAGTTTAGAAAATTGCTCACACAGACTCTTTTCAAGAAATCATTATTACCGAGCTACAAAAAGGTACCTGATATTTCAAACACTTCATTCTTGATGGGGGAAAACAGACTTCTAAAAGGTGGTAGCATGAAATAATTAAATAAGATGTTTCAAAGTCAAACCAAAAAGATTAGCAACATCTTAATCATAACTCACCATAACTGTAATAGCTGACCTTTGCTCATTCCTAAAATTGCGTTGTTTTATAGGGAAAACTGTAACTAGGCTGGCCTTTTATGGAAGAGGAGGACAACTTTACCTTTCATCCTATGGCACACTCTTATACAAATGCAAATGGAATAAAATCCTAAAGGGGATAAGACCCACCTGGGCATATAATCTTCTCCAACTATAAATATGTTATCCACCAGGTAAGGTTTTTGTTTTTTGTTTTTTGTTTTTTTGGGTTTTTTTTAAGATTTATTTGTTTGAGAGAGAGAGAGAACACATGTGGGAGGGGCAGAGGTAGAGGGAGAGAGAATCTCAAGTAGACTCTGCACTGAGCACAGAGACCAACACAGGGCTTGATCTCATGACCCCTGAGATCATGACCTGAGCAAAAACCAAGAGTTGGATGCTCAACTGACGGTGCCACCCAGGCGCCCCCAAACCAGGTAAGTTTTTTTTCCCATTTATGAGTCCATATGAAATAAATACTAGGCAATCAAACTCATAAATTTCATTGGCCAAAGAAGCACTCTTACTTGCTTTTATTTCATTGTTTCTGGATGTGCAATGCCTGGACCACTTTAATGAGAGTCAAGTATTTTTAAGCCTATTCAAAAGGTAGATTCCTATTTCTCCCATCCAGAGATTCAGGAATTATTATTTTTAACAAGCTTGATGATTATTACGCATAATGCTTTATTTCATTATTTGCTTAAGTATTTGAAAGAGTTTAATAAAAAATTAGAGATAGATATGTGCTCATTTAACAGCAGTACATACTAAAATTGGAACAATACAAAGATTAGTATGGCTAATCATGAAGTGTGCCATACTTTGGGGGAGTCGGAGCTAACAGGCTTCCAGTTATGGAATAAATTAAATCACAGGGATGAAAGGTACAGCATAAGTATATAGTCAATGGTCCTATAACACTGCTGTATGGTGACAGATGGTGGCTACATTTGAGGTGAGCATAGCATAATGTATACAGTTGTCAAATCACTAGGTTGCACACCTGAAAGTAATGTGACATTGTGCTGTCCATCAATAGAAAAATTTTAAGAAAATAGATGGATAGGGTGCCTGGGTGGCTCAGTTGGTTAAGCGACTGACTTCAGCTCAGGTCATGATACTGGAGTCCCTGGATCGAGTCTTGCATCAGCAGGGAGCCTGTTTCTCCCTCTGACCCTCCCCCATCTCCTGCTCTCTCTCTCTCAAATAAATAAATAAAATCTTTTAAAAAAATAGATGGATAATTTTATAGAGGGACAGAAGGAGAAGGGGAGGAAAGGAGAAAGGGAGAAGACAAGCAGGCCTCTGGCCTGTCTTTCCCATTATCTGAGGTTGTCAGATTGAGATTAATAGATCTAAGTAATTCTATTTCGATCCACTGGCACCTCTGATGTTTTTAACCCACCATGATCTAGTTCCAAATATGGAACTTGAAAAAAGTTAACTGATAAAATTACATTGAATGGGAAGAGCAAGTAGAATTGTACTGCAAAAGTTTGTAAATTAAACTACTAGACCTATAAATGAGAAAAGCCAGAATCTCCAAAGGATTTTCATTACATAAGGAGAAAATGTGGTCCTACTAGGAGAAACACAATAAAAAAAGAAAGAGTGGCATTCACATTAAAAAGAAAAGTCTACTGAGAGACTCACATTACAAAATGTGGAGTAGTAGACCCAAAAGGAAGCACAGAAGTCCAAGGTTCAGGATGGGAGGACCTTGTCCTCTCTACCATTGTAACAAGATACCTGGGTGAACATTTCACCATTTGCTCAGTGGTGACAGTGTAGCAGAGAAATTTATGTATATACCCTATCCTCTATAAGACTGAGTATTTGAGAGAGTGATCAATAAATATTTAATGAAAAAGTGAAATACTTCCTCTGTAATAATCTGGGCACCATAGTCCCTCACAGATATTCCATTTGTTTAAAACAAAAAAACAAAAAAACAATATCCATGATACTAGGGACAATTCCACACAAATAGCTTAACTCAATCCCATGTGCACAAATACTGGGGGGGCAACCAGTTGCATTATAGTATAGTACACAAAACTCACTCACTTTCATCTTATGCTAGGAGACTTAAAATTTCTTGCTATGCATAGAAGAAACTGGTTAAAGGCGAAAAGAACACAGCTGTGGTGACAACACTAGTATCTTTGTTTTCAGGCAGTGTTTGATGGCATTTTTGGAAACACTAATTCAGTGCCAACATGTCAGCATTCCTGGCAATACAAAAAAATCATCCCCAGAGCACTTCCTGGACTCTTATTCAAACCCTGGTGCTTCACATCACCAGGCCAGCAAAAAAGATCTACTCAAAGATTCCAGTGATGTAGAAAACAAAAACACACTCAGATCTAGCATAAAATTAAAGAGCTGAGTAGGCCACATGAAGGACAACTGTAATGTGGGGAAGCATGGTCTTGAAAACAAAGAGCATTTCTCCCTGAAATTCACATCTGTCCCAAAAGCTATGATATACTCTTCATGTAAGCCAAGTCTCATTTGGACTTACTAATAGCTCCATACAGCTACCTCTTATCTTTTGTGTTACATGTTCTGGGTATCAAGCTAAGAATCTGCTCTAAAACAAATGCTGCAAATGGAAGGGAAAAATAACCCATCAATCTTTACTAAATGCTGTACATGATTCCCATCTTATTGTCACAGCATGATTCAAAAACAGGAGACTACGTTATAGTGTTACATTTTCTGTAAATCCAGGTAAGGACATTTGAACTAGGTAATCATTTAAAATGAAGTCATATATATGTATGTATATATGTGTGATGTTTGTATGTATGTGAGTATATGTATTATAAAATTTTAAAGGAGATCATCCAAAATAGCAAATTATTCCCCAAACTCAGTTTTAGCTGGCAAAGTGTAAGATAAGTTCTGGGTCTGCAATAAATTCACTTTCTAAATGACACTACATTTGCTCTAAGCACAGAGGTCATGTTATATCTTAGCTTCTAACATTAGCAACTGTGGGGCGCCTGGGTGGCTCAGTCGTTAAGCGTCTGCCTTCGGCTCAGGTCATGATCCCAGGGTCCTGGGATCAAGCCCCGCATCAGGCTCCTGCTCCGCGGGAAGCCTGCTTCTCCCTCTCCCACTCCCTCTGTTTGTGTTCCCTCTCTTGCTGTGTCTCTGTCAAATAAATAAATAAAATCTTTAAAAAAAAAAAAAAAATAAAGATTAGCAACTGTAGTTGTGCCACACCCTCACTTTACCCAGTAAGGTAGTAAGGAATGGGAGGGAAACTCCCAAGCGTCAATTTTACTCCAAATTTATATATAACAAAAAAAAAAAGTCAAATAATTATAAAAACTATAGGTCAACCATGCAGATAAAAAACATGAAATTATACATAATTGTTAAAAGAAGGCCAAACCAATCCCTTCCACTGACCACAAGAGGGTACCAAAGATGAAGAACAGACTGTACCACAACATTTACAAAATCACAAATAGAAATTCTCAGAATGTTATCTAACTGCATTTTTTTCTGTAGAAGACCAGTGCAAAGTTTTGTTTAAACAATTGTAAGCAACCTTTATTCTAATGTTGCCATGATATAAGTTATTAAAAATAAAAAGTGAAATAACATTTTCTATATTTCTTTTTTAAAAATGGAGCACATAGGGCACCTAGGTGTGTTAGGTAAGCATCCGACTCTTGATTTCAGCTCAGGTAATGATCTCAGGGTGTGAGATCAAGCCCTGCATCGGGCTCCACACTGGGCATGGAGACTGCTTAAGATTCTTTCTCTCTCCCTCTGCCTCTCCCCACCCTGCTCACTCTTTGTCTCTCAAAAAAAAAAAGACCACATATTTAGGATTTTAAGACTATTTCAAATGTTATCATTACCAACCAAGATACTGTGAAATTTCCCATACAACTACTTATGTCATGGTGTTAGTATACCCATTAGCTAATAAGCAGTTTGTGTATATTTTGAAAAAAATCCTTCAAGTGAATGCATAGCAGTAGAAATAATAATAGAAAGAATGATAATTAAAATGAATAGCTAAATTTCTGATTCAAAAATATGCGGAATTCTTATAAACTGGCACTGTGCTAGGCATTGAGAGGATAAGTTATAGCCCTGACTACCAATCTTGGCTACACTTCTTGTTCCTCTGATGGTTAGATTTATTCGCTGATTAGAATGGCAGGCCAGGGTGAAATCAACCATCTCTTAAGTTCCGAAGTGCCAGACGCTAGGATATTCCAACCACATGCTGTGTGGGAGTTTCCTATGGCCCAAGAGATTTCTGGTAACCAGAAACCCAGGTTATTAAGAATCTTAGTATAGCTTACACAGCAGTGTCCATCCTTGGGTACAGTCCCAGTCTCCCTAACCACTGCCCACCAAGTCCTTCCTTCTCAATCTGCTGAAACATAGACATTCCATCGGTCTCCTTGATGGGTAGCTGTAACACTATAATTCACTGCATCTTCCACATTTCCAATTACCCCACCACTACCACCACCAGGTGAACAGACTCAAAAGGACCAAGGGTTTCCTATTTGCCTTTATGAAGAACTTCTACAGACTGGAATGATTAAAAAAAAAACAGAAATAGATATGAAGGATAGATATGAAGGTATAAGACACAGAAGAGGAAGGTCCAAAGGGTAACAAGCATATGAAGAGTTGTTAAAACTCATTAGTAATTAAGAAAAAAGCAAATTAAAATATTCAGGTATCACATTATATCAGATATTGGCAAGTGTTAGAAGGTTGAATAATTCTACATGCTGAGTGCATGTGGAGATACGGGAACCTTTATATATTACTGGTGGAATAGTATGGGGCTGCCGCCTTTCTAAAGAGAGATGTTGCACTACTGAGGGGCCCTAAGAACACAGAAAAGTCAGTAAGGAAACACAAATGAGGATATGCATCTGTGGGGACAGGAAGATAGCTAGGGTATTCATTAATGGACATAAAATGAACTTGATGCAGAACATGGAGTGCTAGGCAGAAGTCAGAAGGAAATATTAAATGTTGATGGGTCTTAAAACACAATTCTGAGTTAAAAAACACAAAACAGACAAGTAACACTAAATCATTTACATAAATTAAAGAGCCATGCATACAAAATGGTAACAATTTTACAAAAACATACAAAAAATATACATATTAAACTCATAAGAATGGCTGTTGTGTAAGGAAGAAAATGAGAATGAGGTATGAGTAAATGAATAAAACAAGAGAGGGCTGTGAACTAAAGGACAACAAATGGAAAAAGGAAATTAGGAAATTAATCAGGAAGCCCAACATCTGACTGAAAAATTACTGAAAAAGAAAGTGTCAGGAGAAAATTACCTAAAAAATAATATATTAAAATTGCTAGAACTGAGAAAAAGTTTTCCATATTAAAATGTCACAGTAATGGAGCAAGATGGCAGAGGAGCAGGAGACCTAAATTCCCTCTGGTCCCAGGAATTCAGCTAAACAGGGATCAAACGATTCTGAACAACTACAAACTCAACAGGAGATCGAAGAAAAGAATAGCAGCAACTCTCTGAACAGAAAAGTGACCACTTTCTAGAACGTAGGAGCTGCAGAGAAGTGAATCCGAGGCGATATTCAGGGAGATAGACCTCGGGGGAGGGAGCCTCCTCAGCCACTACCGGCAAGTGATAGAGCAGCAGAGCACAAAATCGGAAATTTTAAAAGTCTGCTCAGCTGAGGGACATCGCTCCAGTGGCTGGGGGGGGTGGAAGGGGGTGGAACACTCGCTGGGACAGTGTGGTCTCAGGACCCTCAGGGTCACAGAAAGACTGGGGGTGCCTGAGTGCGGCAGAGCTCCCAGGTATCAGAGCAGGGAAGCCGGCTGCAGAGACGGAGCCGAGGAGTGGGCTCTCAGCTCCAGGTTGCCATAAACCGAGATCCGTGGCACAGTCGGGCCACTGCTCTTCCAGCAGGGACGCAACAAGCGGCAGATCTGGGGAGACTCCCCTTCCTCCCCCAGGAGCACACAGCAGGAATCTGCTGGGTTTGGAGACTCCAAACGGGGTCCTGTGCCAGAGACCGAAACGCTCGGTCACAGGTGGGATGAGCACGGAGCCAGGCCGGAGAACCTGGGACACAGGAGTGATTGACTGCTGTTCTCTGGGGGCTCACTGATGAGTGGGGCCCCAGGTTCTCGGCTCCTCCAGGACCAGAGATTGAGAGGCCGCCATTTTCATTCTCGTCCTCCAGACCTGCATGGAAAGCTTTCAGGGAACAAAAGCTACCAAGAGCAAACCCGAGCAGATTACTTAGCCGGACTGGCAAGGGCGGGGCAATTCCGCCTCCACAAAGACATTTGAGAAACACAGCAACAGGCCCCTCCCCCAGAAGAACAGCAAGAACAGCCAGCCAAGACCAAGTTTACTGATCAAAGAGAAAAGCAGAATGCCAGCACTAGGGGAATACAGCACATAGAATTCATGGCTTTTTCCCCATGATTCTTTGGTCTTTCAAAGTTAATTTTTGGGGCGCCTGGGTGGCTCAGTTGGTTAAGCGACTGCCTTCGGCTCAGGTCATGATCCTGGAGTCCCAGGATCGAGTCCCGCATCGGGCTCCCTGCTCGGCAGGGAGTCTGCTTCTCCCTCTGACCTTCCCCCCTCTCATGTGCTCTGTCTCTCTCACTCTCTCAAATAAATGAATAAATAAAATCTTAAAAAAAAAAAAGTTAATTTTTTACATTTTCCTTATTTTTTTCTTTCTCTATTTCTTTTGAATTTTTCTTTTTCCCTTTTTCAATGAACATCTTATCAATCCCCTTTTTAAAAATCTTTTTTACTTTTCATTAAGTCATATTCTATCTCTTCATTGTAGTTAATGTTATTTTTTGTATATGTGTGTGTATATATATATATATATATATATATATATATATATATATTTGTTCTCTCTTTAAAATTTTGAGATACAGTTTCTTCTAACAGACCAAAATATACCCTAAATCTCTAGTGTATGGCTTTGTTCTAGTCTCCTGCTGGATCACATTCTCTCCCCCATTTTTTTTGTCTTTTTTTAATTCTTTTTTAATTTCAATTCTCCTTTTTTCAACCACCTTCTTATCTTATCAATTCCTTTTATAAAATCTTTTATAACTTTCATCTTTACTATCATATTCCATCCCTTCATCGTACTTGCCCTTATTTTTTGTACATATATAAGTTTTTCTTTCTTTAAAATTTTGGGAGGCACTATCTTCTAACAGACCAAAATATGCCCAGAATCTAGTGTGTGGCACTGATCTATTCACCAGCATGATCATATTTGATTATATTCTTTTTTTTTCTTTCTTTCTTTCCCTTTCTTTTCCCCCCATTTTCGAGTCTCTTCTGATTTCTTTCGTGTATATTTTTATGGGGTCATTGTTACCTGATTAGCATTTTGTTCTCTCATTCATCTATTCTCCTTTGGACAAAATGACAAGACGGAAAAACTCTCCTCAAAAAAATGAACAATAGGCAGTACCGACTGCCAGGGCCCTAATCAATATGGACATTAGTAAGATGTCAGAACTAGAGTTCAGAGTGACGATTATAAAGCTGCTAGCTGGGCTTGAAAAAAGCAGGGAAGATACTAGAGAATCCCTGTCTGGAAAAATAAAAGAACTAAAATATAACCAAGTCAAAATAAAAAAAGACTATTAATGAGGTGCAATAAAAAATGGAGGCTATACTGCTAGGATAAATGAGGACAAAGAGAGAATTAGTGATATAGAAGACCAAATGATGGAGAATAAAGAAGCTGAGAAAAAGAGAGATAAACAACTACTGGATCACAAGGGCAGAATTCGAGAGATAAGTGATACCATGAGACGAAACAATATTAGAATAATTGGGATGCCAGAAGAAGAAGAGAGAGAGGGGCAGAAGGTATATTGGAGCAAATTATAGCAGAGAACTTCCCTAATTTGGGGAAGGAAACAGGCATCAGAATCCAGGAGGCACAGAGAACCCCACTCAAAATCAATAAAAATAGGTCGACACCCTGACATCTAATAGTAAAACTTACGAGTCTCAGAGACAAAGAGAAAATCCTGAAAGCAGCTCAGGAGAAGAGATCTGTAACCTACAATGGTAGAAACATTAGATTGGCAACAGACCTATCCACAGAGACCTGGCAGGCCAGAAAGGACTGGCATGATATATTCAGGGCACTAAATGAGAACAATATGCAGCCAAGAATACTATATCCAGCTAGGCTGTCATTGAAAATCGAAGGAGAGATAAAAAGATTCCAGGAAAAAAAAAAAACTAAAGGAACTTGCAAACACGAAACCAGCCCTACAAGAAATATTGAAAGGGGTCCTCTAAGCAAAGAGAGAGCCCAAAATTAACATAGACCAGAAAGGAATAGAGACAATATACAGTAACAGTCACCTAAAGGCAATACAGTGGCACTAAATTCATATCTTTCAATAGTTACCATGAATGTAAATGGGCTAAATGCCCCAATCAAAAGACACAGGGTATCAGATTGGATAAAAAAACAAGACCCATTGATATGCTGTCTGCAGGAGACTCATTTTAGACCCAAAGACACCCCCAGATTGAAAGTGAGGGGGTGGAAAACCATTTACCATGCTAATGGACAGCAAAAGACAGCTGGGGTGGCAATCCTTATATCAGACAAATTAGAGTTTAAACCAAAGACTATAATAAGAGATGAGGAAGGACACTATATCCTACTTAAAGGGTCTATCCAACAAGAAGATCTAACAATTGTAAATATCTATGCCCCTAACATGGGAGCGGCCAATTATATAAGGCAATTAATAACAAAAGCAAAGAAACACATCCACAACAATACAGTAAGAGTGGGGGACTTTAACACCCCCTTTACTGAAAAGGACAGATCATCTAAGCAAAAGATCAACAAGGAAATAAAGATTTTATTTATTTATTTATTTTTTTTTTTTTTTTAAAGATTTTATTTATTTATTTGACAGAGAGAGACACAGTGAGAGAGGGGAACACAAGCAGGGGGAGTGGGAGAGGGAGAAGCAGGCTTCCCGCCGAGCAGGGAGCCCGATGCGGGGCTCGATCCCAGGACCCTGGGATCACGACCTGAGCTGAAGGCAGACGCTTAACGACTGAGCCACCCAGGCGCCCCAAGGAAATAAAGATTTTAAATGACACACTGGACCAAATGGACTTCACAGACATATTCAGAACATTCCATCCCAAAGCAAAAGAATACACATTATTCTCTAGTACCCATGAACATTCTCCAGAATAGATCACATCCTAGGTCACAAATCAGGTCTCAACCAGTACCAAAAGATTGGGATCATTCCCTGCCTATTTTCAGACCACAATGCTTTGAAACTAGAC
This sequence comes from Phoca vitulina, assembly GCF_004348235.1. NCBI lineage: Eukaryota > Metazoa > Chordata > Mammalia > Carnivora > Phocidae > Phoca > Phoca vitulina. The sequence goes on from NW_022589737.1 coordinate 11,616,241, forward strand.
CTCAATCACAAGAGAAAAGTTGGAAAGAACTCAAATACATGGAGGCTAAAGAGCATCATACTAAAGAATGAATGGGTCAACCAGGAAATTAAAGAAGAATTTAAAAAAATAATGGAAACCAATGAAAATGAAAACACAACTGTCCAAAATCTTTGGGATACAGCAAAGGCAGTCCTAAGAGGAAAGTATATAGCAATACAAGCCTTTCTCAAGAAACAAGAAAGGTCTCAAATACACAACCAAACCCTACATCTAAAGGAGCTGGAGAAAGAACAGCAAATAAAGCCTAAACCCAGCAGGAGAAGAGAAATAATAAAGATCAGAGTAGATCAATGAAATAGAAACCAAAAGAACAGTAGAAGAGATCAAGGAAACTAGGAGCTGGTTCTTTGAAAGAATAAGATTGATAAACCCCTGGCCAGACTTATCAAAAAGATAAGAGAAACGACCCAAATAAATAAAATCATGAATGAAAGAGGAGAGATCAAGGGGCACCTGGGTGGTTCAGTCATTAAGCATCTGCTTTCGGCTCGGGTCATGATCCCAGGGTCCTGGAATCAAGCCCTGCATCGGGCTTCCTGCTGAGCTGGAAGCCTGCTTCTCCCTCTCCCACTCCCCCTGCTTGTGTTCCCTCTCTCACTGTGTCTCTCTCTGTCAAATAAATAAATATAATCTTAAAAAAAAAAAAAAAAAGGAGAGAACACAACCAACACCAAAGAAATACAAACAATTATAAAAACATATTATGAGCAAGTATATGCCAGCAAATCAGATAATCTGGAAGAAATGAATGCATTCCTAGACATGTATAAACTACCAAAACTGAACCAGGAAGAAATAGAAAACCTGAACAGACCCATAACCACTAAGGAAATTGAAGCAGTCATCAAAAATCTCCCAACAAACAAGAGCCCAGAGCCAGATGGCTTCCTAGGGGAATTCTACCAAACATTTAAAGAAGAATTAATACCTATTCTTCTGAAACTGTTCCAAAAAATAGAAATGGAAGGAAAACTTCCAAACTCATTTTTTTAGGCCAGCATTACCTTGATCCCAAAACCAGAAAAAGACCCCATCAAAAAGGAGAATTACAGACCAATATCCCTGATGAACATGGATGCAAAAATTCTCACCAAAATACTAGCCAATAGGATCCAACAGTACATTAAAAGGATTATTCATCATGACCAAGCAGGATCTATTCTTGGGCTGCAAGGTTGGTTCAACAACTGCAAATCAATCATTGTGATACAATACATTAACAAAAGAAAGAACAAGAACCATATGATCCTCTCAATAGAAGCAGAAAAAATATTTGACAAAGTACAGCATCTTTTCTTGATCAAAACTCTTCAGAGTATAGGGATAGAGGGTACATTCCTCAATGTCATAAAGGCCATCTATGAAAAACCCACAGCGAATATGATTCTCAATGGGGAAAAACTGAGAGCTTTTCCCCTAAGGTCAGGAACATGGCAGGGATGTCCACTATCACCACTGCTATTCAACATAGTACTAGAAGTCCTAGCCACAGCAATTAGACAACAAAAAGAAATAAAAGGCATCCAAATTGGCAAAGAAGAAGTCAAACTCTCACTCTGCAGATGATATGATACTTTATGTGGAAAACCCCAAAGACTCCACCCCAAAACTGCTAGAACTCATACAGGAATTCAGTAAAGTGGCAGGATATAAAATCAATGCACAGAAGTCAGTGGCATTCCTATACATCAACAACAAGACAGAAGAAAGAGAAATTAGGGGGCACCTGGGTGGCTCAGTTGTTAAGTGTCTGCCTTCGGCTCAGGTCATGATCCCAGGGTCATGGGATCAAGCCCCGCATCAGGCTCCCTGCTCTACGGGAAGCCTGCTTCTCCCTCTCCCACTCCCCCTGCTTGTGTTCCCTCTCTCGCTGTGTCTCTCTCTGTCAAATAAATAAAATCTTTAAAGAAAAAAAAAAAAGAAAGAGAAATTACGGAGTTGATCCCATTTACAGTTGCACCCAAAACCATAAGATACCTAGGAATAAATCTAACCAAAGAGGCAAAGAATCTGTCCTCAGAAATCTATAAAATACTTAAGAAAGAAATTGAGGAAAACACAAAGGAATGGAAAAACCGTTCCATGCTCAAGGATTGGAAGAATAAATATTGTGAAGATGTCAATGCTACCTAGAGCAATCTACACATTTAATGCAATCCCTATCAAAATACCATCCACTTTTTTCAAAGAAATGGAACAAATAATCCTAAAATTTGTATGGAACCAGAAAAGACCCCGAATAGCCAGAGGAATGCTGAAAAAGAAAAGCAAAGATTGCAGCATCACAATTCCGGACTTCCAGCTCTATTACAAAGCTGTCATCATCAAGACAGTATGGTACTGGCATAAAAACAGACACATAGATCAATGGAATAGAATAAGCCCAGAAATGGACCCTCAACTCTATGGTCAACTCATCTTCGACAAAGCAGGAAAAAAAAATATGCAATGGAAAAAAGACAGTTTCTTCAATAAATGGTACTGGGAAAATTGGACAGCCACATGCAGAAGAATGAGACTGGACCATTTCCTTACACCACACACAAAAATAGACTCAAAATGGATGAAAGACCTAACTGTGAGACAGGAATCCATCAAAATCCTAGAGAACAAAGGCAGCAACCTACTCGACCTCAGCCGCAGCAACTTCTTCCTAGAAACATCACCAAAGGCAAGGGAAGCTAGGGCAAAAATGAACTATTGGGACTTCATCAAGATAAAAAGCTTTTGCACAGCAAAGGAAACAGTTAACAAAACCAAAAGACAACTGACAAAATAGGAGAAGATATTCGCAAAGGACATATCAGATAAAGGGCTAGTATCCAAAATCTATAAGGAACTTATCAAACTCAACACCCAAAAAACAAAGAATCCAATCAAGAAATGGGCAGAAGACATGAACAGACATTTTTTCCAAGGAAGAATTATAAATGGCCAAAAGACACATGAAAAAGTGCTCAACATCGCTCGGCATCAGGGAAATCCAAATCAAAACCTCAATGAGATACCACCTCACAGCAGTCAGAATGGCTAAAATTAACAAGTCAGGAAACAACAGATGTTGGCGAGGATGTGGAGAAAGGGGAACCCTCCTACACTGCTGGTGGGAATGCAAGCTGGTGCAGCCACTCTGGAAAACAGTATGGAGGTTCCTCAAAAAGTTGAAAATCGAGATACCCTCTGACCCAGCAATTGCACTACTGGGTATTTACCCCAAAGATACCAATGTAGTGATCTGAAGGGGTTCGTGCACCCCGATGTTTATAGCAGCAATGTCCACAATAGCCAAACTATGGAAAGAGCCAAGATGTACATCAACAGATGAATGGATAAAGAAGATGTGGTAGGGGCACCTGCGTGGCTCAGATGGTTTAGCGTCTGTCTTCAGCTCAGGTCATGATCCCAGGGTCCTGGGATCAAGCCCCACATCAGGCTCCTGGCTCAGCGAGGAGCCTGCTTCTCCCTCTCCCTCCACCTCTCTCCCTGCTCATGCTTTCTCTCTCTCTCTCTGTATCTCTGTGTCTCAAATGAATAAATAAAATCTTTAAAAAAAAAAAAAGATGTGGTATATATATACAATGGAATATTAAGCAGCCTTCAAAAAAAAAAAAAAACACGAAATCTTGCCATTTGCAACGACGTGGATGGAACTAGAGGGTATTATGCTAACCAAAATAAGTCAATCAGAGACAAGTATCATATGATCTCACTGATATGAGGAATTCTTAATCTCAGGAAATAAACTGAAGGTCGCTGTAATGGTCACAGGTGGGAGGGATGGGGTGGCTGGGTGATGGACATTGGGGAGGGTATGTGCTATGGTGAGCCCTGTTAATTGTGTAAGACTGATGAATCACAGACCTATACCTCTGAAACAAATAATACATTATATGTTTAAAAAAAAAAAGATAGTAGGAAGGGAAAAATGAACAGGGGGAAATCGGAGGGGGCGATGAACCATGAGAGACTATGGACTCTGAGAAGCAAACTCAGGGTCTTACAGGAGAGGAGGGTGAGGGGATGGGTTAGCCTGGTGATGGGTATTAAGGAGGATACGTATTGCATGGAGCACTGCGTGTTATAAGCAAACAATGGATCATGGAACACTACATCAAAAACTAATGATTTAATGTATGGTGACTAACATAATAAAATAAAATTAATAAAGAAAGAAAAGTAGGAAAAAAAAGTCACAGTAAGTACAAAGCACAATAAATGAGAAAATACCCATAAGATACATCATCATAAAATATTACAAAACCATGGATAAAAATGGAAACCTAAAAACAGAAGTCAAATAAAAATTATCAGAAATCAGAAAAATAATGAATCTACAACATCATCACAGGAAATTAAAAAACAAAAGGGCAATGAATTCAAATTCAAATAATTAATTCTAATCTAGATTTACTAGATCTAGTCAAAATGGCACTCTAGATTTGAAGGTAGAATAAAAATATTTATAAACATATTCAAAAATTTTATGCATGTATCATTTCTCAGAAAGATACTGAGGGATGTGCTCCACTAAAGTGAAGGAATAAACCAAAATCAAAACGTAGTATCTAGGAAAACAGTTCAAAGAGACAGAGGAAATTCCCAGGGTTAAAACAATATGAACTTCCATGAAAAAAGATGGACTAGTAAACCTATGAAAGTAGCTAGTTAAGATGAGAGTTTCAGGAGGAATGTCTTTTTAAAAATAAATAAATAAAACAAGGTATCTGATGTGTTCAGACATAGTAAGATATGTTTTATAATTGTTTGTGCATTTGAGAGGAGGGAATTTTATGCTGATTTTACAAGCAAGACAATTATTAACTCTAGGAAAAAGAAAAACATACAAGAAAGGAAATGTAATCATAGAACTTGGTATGACTTACCTATGAACAATAATTTCATTATTATATAAACACTGACCACTAGTTTTAAAAAATATGACTATATATTTGGAGGATGGCAGGAGCAGAAATACATATGGAGTAGCAGTGGTTATGTGCCATAAAAGTGTGTAATATTCATGTTCCCTTGTAGTTAAATTAATTTAATAATGTCTAAAATTAAAGCAAAATATACAAGTGAGTTTATTGTCTAGGAAAATGAAAATTTATGTAAAATAATAGTTTAAAGAATTAAAAGTGGTTGACTCTGGGGAACAGAACTTTCGAGCAGAGAGATGGGGTAGGAAGCTGGTGTATTTTATAATTTATCAACTTTGTACATTATTAAATTTTAAAAACTGTATATCTTCAATAAAATTAAATTCAGTCTAAAAATAGGAGAGGAAAAAGAACTGAATGGAAAGATATAGAACGATGTACAGAAATATGTTAGAACGGTACTAAGAAAGGGATAGAAATTAGAATACAGGGAAGAGAAAGTTTTCTATGGGTAGGCTGAAACTTGCTCACAAATTAGTTTTTTATAAATTCATTAATTTGAGCCTTTGTGAAATCCCCATTTTGCAACTGGTACTGCTACTCAGGCTGACCAAGGCTGAGAAGAAAACTGAAAAAAGGAACCAATCTTTCTTACGTGGCTACAAAGTAGCCGTTTGCCTACCAGAGCTCCACATGCAAACCCTACAAGGTAAAAGTAAGTATCCTCATTTCACAAACATGAAAACATGATCAGAGAAGAAATGCAATCTGAACAAGATCGCAGAGTTTATAATGGACAGAGTGGATAACCAAACTCAACTGTCTAGTTCCAAAGCCCATGCTATTTACACAGTAAAATGCCGCCTGAAGAAGCCTGAAAATTCAAACTACAGCACTTCATTTTAACTCCCTTCTCCTTAAGACAAAGGTGGGTGGGGGTGGAGGAGATGAAGAGAGTAGAGAAGACTTCTGGTTTTTGGTCCAGGGTATAAGGAGCTGAGCTGCTGCTGCCCTGTCCTAGGAAGTAAAAAGCTGAACAAACTGAAAGATTAATAAATCTTCTTAGATGTATCAGAGTAGGAAGGTCACAGGGCAAACCACTGCCCCAAAATTTAGAGAGCCAGCTAGGCAGATACAGAGAATCATAATTTACTGGAGCAGAAATCCCCTTGGAAATCTATACCAGGGTAGAAAAACATGAACTGTAATTAGAGAATTGCTGGAAGTTCAATATAGACAAGTCTGAGATGTAAAAATTCCAGAGGGCCCACTCACACAGCTTGCCCCCACCTCCCCACACACAATTTTGTTAGTTTTACCTCTAGGAGCTCAAGGAAATTCTCGCAGTCAAGAATAGAGAAAAATCCCCTCCTGCTGCCTACAGTGTGTATGGAGAAGTAACCATTTTAAAATATGCCAGAGCATTCTGTTCTTCTTGGGAGAAACCATTTTGTGCCCACATATTAGTGTTTTCTTTTACTTTTTTTTTTTTTTTTTTTTTTTTAGATTTTTTATTTATTCATTTGAGAGAAAGTGGGCATGTGTGAGCCAGAGCAGGAGCAGGGGGGAGGATCAGAGGGAGAGGGAGAAGCAGACGCCCTACTGAGCAGGGAAGCCTGATGCAAGGCTTGATCCCAGGACCCCAGGACCATGACCTGAGCTGAAGGCAGATGCTTAAATGACTGAACTACCCAGGTGCCCCCCATATTAATGTTTTCAATCAGAGCCTAACAGACCTGGGGGGAGGCAAATGTCCAACTCCAGCCACCTCTAGCCATTCTGTCTCATCTAAGGGGGAGAAGAAAGGAGTGGGGAGGCAAACTGAGAGGCACTGGTAAATTTCACAGTCCAGGAGCACAGGTTCACCAGTTCTAGGACCTCAATAGGCTTCTTCTCCTCCTCACACCTCACTACTAACATTAGTAGGGCCTAGTTCCTTTTACCACATACAACATGCCCAGTTATCAAGAAAAGGTTATAAGACATACTAAAAGGCAAAATAGGGTTTGAAGAGGCAAAACAAGTATCAGAATCAGAATCAGATATGTTAGCAAAAATGTTAGCATTCATCAAACCAAAAGTTTTTTTTTTTTAAATTTGAGCAAAGGGCTGAAAAGGAAAAGTAGATAGCATACAGGAACAGATGAGTAACGTAAGTGGAGATGGAAATTCTAAGAAGGAATGACAAATGCGTGAGATAAAAAACACTGTAAAAGAAATGAAGAATGTCTTTGAAAGGCTCATTAGTAAACTGGACGTGGCTGAGCAAAGAAGCTTAAATGTTTATCAATAGAAACTTCCAAAACTGAAAAGCAGAGGAAAAAAAAGGCTCAGAACAAACAAAAACTGGAACATCTAAGAATTGTGGGACAACTACAAAAGGAAGCAAAAGAAGAAATAAGCAATAGCTGAAGCAATAATGACTGAGAATTTTCCCAAATTAATATCAGACACCAAACCACAGCTCTAGAAAGTTCGGAACCAAGTAGGTGAAGTGCCTAGAAAAACTGTATCTACACATAACACATTCAAGCTGCAGAAAATCAAAGAAAAAAAAAATCAAAGAAAAAATCTTGAAAGAAATAAGAGGAAAAACACCTTACCTATAAGGAGCAGAGATGGGAATTTCAACCACCTCTCCTCAAAGTATGCAAGCAAAAAAAAAAAAAAAAAAAGAGTAGAATGAAATATTTGAAGTACAGGGGAAAAGTACCCCAACCAATCTAGTTTTCTGCATCTTATGAAATTCTCCTTCAAAAGTCCAGGCAAAATAAAGACTTCCTCACACAAACAAAAACTGAGGAAAACTTGTTGCCAGTAGACACACCCTGTAAGAAATGTTAAAAGTTCTTCAGGGAGAAGGAAAATGATAGAGTCAAAAACGGGGATATACACAAAGAAAGGAAGAACATCAGAGAAGGAATAAATGAAGGTAAAATAAAAACTTATTTTTCTTATTCTTAACTGAACTAACATAATAACAGCTTCTTCAAAATAATAGCATCAACAACATATTCAATTCTGTATGCTTATATAAATGTTTGCTTATACGTGAAATGAAGGACAGGAATGGTACAGGGACAGGAGGGGGGGATTAGCAGTACTTTGTTGTTATAAAGTATCTGCACTACCTATGAAGTAGTATAGCATTATCTGAAAGTGGATTTGGATTAGTTGCAAATGTATATTGAAAATTCTAAAGCAACCACTAAAAAAAGGTTTAAAGAAAGTAAAATTGATATGCTAAGAAAGGAAAGAAAATGAAATAATATAAAATACTCAATTAAAACCAGAAAAGGCAAAAAAAGAGTGGAAGACAAAAATAGAAACAAAGAACAACAAATGGAAGATAACAAATATGGTAGATATTAATCCAACTATATCAATAATCACTTTGAGCATCAATGTGCTAAATATACATATTAAAACACAGATGGTCATAGTGGGTCAAAAAAAAACAAGACTCAATTATATGTTGTATAAGAAGCCAACTTTAAATATAAAAAAGTATAGGAATAGAGAAAGATATACCCTGCTATCACTAATCAAAAGATAACAGGAATAGCTATATTAATTTCAGACAGAGCAGATTTCAAAGCCAAAAAAAATTATCAGGGATAAGGAGGAACATTACATAATGATAAAGAAGCCAGTTCTTCCAAAAGACATAACAATCCTAACGTGTATGCACTTAACAGCAAAGCATCAAAATATGGGAGGCAAAAACTGATAGAACTTCAAGGAAAATAGGTGAATCCACTATCATACCTGGAGACTTCAACACCCATCTATTAGAAATGGACAGGTCCAGCTAGCAGAAAAATCAGTGAGAGAGTGAAACTCAACAGCACCATCAGTCAACTGGATATAATGGACGTCTATAGACCACTTCATTCAACAACAGCAGAATACACATTCTTCTCAAGCTCACATGGAACATTCCTCAAGACCGTACACTCTGGGCTTTACAACACATCTTAGCAAATTTAAAAGAATAGAAATCATAAAATGTTCTCAGACCACAGTGACATTAAACTAGAAATAAAAAAAAAAAACCTAGAAATCAATGACAAAAAGATAGCTGGGGGGAAAAATAACAAAATACTTAAGAGATTAAACAATACACTCCTAAATGATAACATGGCTCAAAGAAATCTCAAAAGAGATTTTAAAATAATTTGAACTAAATGAAAACACAACTTACTGAAACTTGTGAGATGCAACAAAGGCAGTGTTTAGAGGGAAATTTATAGCACTGAGAAACAGTAAAGGGAACAAATGGATGAAACAGGGACAAGGGGATGAAAGACAAGAAGAATAGGAAGCAGAGGAGGTACTTATGTTACTTTAGACCTTGGGAGAGGGAGAATGCTGTTGAAAGCTTTTGATGGTTTTCAATTGTCGATCTTCTCTGACTGTGGGAAGACAGGGAAGATTGGAATCAGGAGGATGTATAGTGTCTGGTGTAGCTATAATCTTTTTTTTTTTTTTTTAAAGATTTTATTTATATATTTAACAGAGAGAGACAGCGAGAGAGGGAACACAAGCAGGCAGAGTGGGAGAGAGAGAAGCAGGCTCCCCACTTAGCAGGGAGCCCGATGTGGGGCTCGATCCCAGGACCCCGGGATCATGACCTGAGCCGAAGGCAGACGCTTAACGACTGAGCCACCCAGGCGCCCCTGGTGTAGCTATAATCTTATGGGCTCTGGCATGACACTATGGATAAAACTAAAGTTACCCAATTCTGCATACAAGGCAGGATATTTGGAAAATTACATTTGGTAAATTTAGGGATTTCCTAATTAAAGGTAACCCAAATCTTTTCTTCACGCCAGCACTGAAATTTGTCTGTTTTTCCTGGATGACAAAGGACTTAAATAAAAATCTAAGTCACAAAATTCAAAAAGCACTGAAAATATGGAAGGAAAAACAAATATGGAGGAGACAAGACTATGACAAAAACTGCTTATGACAAGCACTGCATCCAACTGAAAAAGGAGATGAAAGCCATAACAAGTAGAAATTAATTTATATTAATACTTTTTTAGTCCAAAATTCCTAGAAAACAGAGCCCAAGGCAGAGCTTGCCTGCTTTAAGCTTGCATGCAATTCTTAGTAAGCAAGTGTGAGGAAACTAGGAAAGGTAGACATGGAAAGAAGGATGGAAAATACAAGTGTTTATTACTAAACTAACCACAAAAGCAGGAGTAAACACGGCCAGATGCTCAGGTAATATGGTGCACCTCTATTCACGTTTTACAAAACCAACACACCACAGGACATTTCTAAGCAAGATTTATCTGCCAGTTCCACCCCATACTTGACCAAAATGCACTCCACTACAATAGGAGCTCTCCTGCACATCAGACTGTCATCCCCCCCCCCTCCCCAGCAGTTATGGGAGAGGCAGGGCCCAGGGCCCACAGTCTCACTCCATCAAGTCTGGATTGTAGTGAGGAGAGCTATTCAGCCTGTGCACCCAGAGCTGTGGTAACTCCCACTGTGGCAGGGTGACGGGGCAGGGCTGGAGTCAGGCCCTGGCCAGGTGTGAGGGACAGAGGTGACAATCCTAGACCAGGGTTACCAACTGAGCAAGCTCTAAGGGCCTGGGAAGGGCTTAAACTGTGCCTAATACCAATAAACACACTCTTGAGATGTAGATGAAAGATAATCCCTTTACTGAGTATACCATCTTCATGATTTTTTGATAATGAAAACACAACATTTTTAAGGCATTTGCAGACTCATTCACAACCATGCTCTCGAGTCAATTTTGTATATTTACCTATCATAGAGCTTTCTCAAAATCAGCATTACAGCACAATTGCTTAATTTTAACATTTAAAGGAAAATGACCCCTACTTCCCCCGCCCAAACCATTTAAGTGCCTAGGTTACTGTCACAGAAACAGCTATATGAACCAAAGCTAGGAACTGCCCTCCCCTGAGTTATCAGTTCGTGGAATTCTTAATTTCTACTGCTTTCATCAGAAGCCCCTTTTGACAAATCTCCATTCTTTTTCCACTGTAATAGAGCCCCTAAATTGTGGCAGGGCACACAGCTGCCAAGAGTGAAGAGTATATTTCCTAATCTCCTTGCAATGAGATGTGTCCACATGACTGTTTTTGTCAATGAATATTACCCAGTGCTCCTCTTCCTTCAACCTTTCCTCCCCCAAGGGGAAGAACATGGTCAAACTTGCACTGTAAAATGCTCACTTCCTCTGCTCTTCTTCCTTGACTTTTAACCTTGGGATAACCTCTGCTAAAAGAGTTGTGCTTTTATTTTTTTTTTAAAGATTTTATTTATTTTTCTGAGAGAGAGAGCACGAGTGGGGGAGAAGGGCAGAGGGAGAGGGAGAACAGGCTCCGTGCTCAGGGAAGCCCAGGACCCTGGGATCATGACCTGAGCCAAAGGCAGACGCTTAACTGACTAAGCCACCCAGGTGCCCCAAGAGTTGTGCTTTTAAAAGGATAGTTCCAGGAGAAAACTTACTATTGCAGGTATTTCTGTATAAGGTCTAATTTGCATAAGCAGACTGAAGGGCTCCCCACTATAAAGATGAGAGAGAAACAAAGAGATCGAGACAGAGACAGACAGACATTGGTTTTGATTGATTCAACCCAACATATTAACAGTGTTGAGGCTGAAGAATCCTGGACTAGACTATAAGCTAAGGTGGTACCTCCCACATAAAAGAGGTCCGTTGTGTAACTGCCGAATGAATGACTTATAATCAGCCAATTCTGTCAACACTGTCAGTCATAGCTATCCTCTGGGTTTTATTACTAGTTGTACTACCCTGGACACTTAACCACTCTGGGATCTTAGTCACCTTCTCTGCCATATATAAAAGATTTGGATTCCACAACTTGAGGTTAAACATTCTGGAAGCAAGTACAGCATAAAGAAGTAGTTGATGATTTAAAGCACAAACATGACTGTTTCTCTGGAGTTGCTGCACATAAGCTTTTCCCTACATAGCCACCCCGAGAAATACCTTAGAGGGTTGGTCACTGCTGCAGTAAGATAAATATGAACAGTTAGGAAGGTGGAGATTGTAAGAAGTATCTACTCTGGCACTTTCAGTCAGTACAATCTGAGCTGCTTGTTTGTCTTATTAAGTTTTTCAAAATTTCACATGAACTGATGAGAATCGTGAAAAGCTTAAAGGAAAGAGAGAATTCCCTGAAGGTTGCTGCTTCTGAAAACTGTCATGATAGTTTTTTGTTTTGTTTTGTTTTTTTAAGATTTTATTTATTTATTTGAGAGAGAGAGAATGAGAGAGAGAGAGCACATGAGAGGGGGAGGGTCAGAGGGAGAAGCGGGCTCCCTGCTCATACGGGACTTGATCCAGGGACTCCAGGATCATGACCTGAGCCGAAGGCAGTCGCTTAACCAACTGAGCCACCCAGGTGCCCTCTCATGATAGTTAAATGTGGAAGCTGGGTGGTAGTGCCACCACTTGGCGACTTTCAAGTCTCATGGTTTAAGCCACAAACTTAAGAACAAAGCACAATTTTCATTCACAAAAAATACATTTTTAAAAAATTTTACTCTACTGTATAATTTCAACACTCAGCGCTGTTTGTGCCTGAAGTTTAATTAGCTACATATCACTGCTGCTTTATAATCAAGAAGTCCCTTTGTTATAGAAAAAATAATAGGAACACTTGGGAAATGCAGTCCGTGTAGTCTAGAGTCACTATCTTGTCTCCTGTGAAGTTACCAACATCACCATCCCTTCAGCTCACTGAAGTCTAGTCTATGTTAATAATTAGGCCAAATAAGCAAGGGCTGGTCACATCTAACTCTCTTAAACTGAAATATACTAAAGGACTATTTGGCAGAATACATTTAGACATTTCTTCAGAATATAAAAGAAATGTGGATGACTGAAAAATCTTTATTTTCACTGAAATACAACCATTCTAAAATTCAAAACTGCCATATTTAAACAATGATTCTTTCTTATATTATAAAAAAACAGACTTTGGTTAATAAAATGTGTGCTTAACTACTCGTCATGATGTGATTCATTATTTCCCAAGAAATAGTTAACAAGTGCTTTTAATGACAATCTTAATCCAGTTTTAAGATTCAAAACAATCAGGTTGTGAAAATGAACAATGAGGAAAGCTAAAATAAATTTTTCCATCAACTGTGCATAGTGCTTGATTTAAGAAATACGGTTATTCTTTACTAGGAAATTTACCAAGTAGAATTAGCAAAAGTAATTATCTGGGGGTGGGGGCGCAGAGGGAGAATTAGACTCTTAAGTAGGTATATATCCAGTGCGGTAGGGCTTGATCTCACCACCCTGAGATCATGACCTGAGCTGAAATCAAGAGTCAGATGCTTAGCCCACTAAGCCACCCAGGCACTCCAGCAAAAATAATTCTTAAAAACTTAGTTCCGTAGTCACAAGAAATGTAAAATTAATTATTACCAATAATCTGTATTATTCTTTCTTCCAACTATTAAAAGAAACCAAACAATATAAATAAATATTTAGGTATTGTGATTTTCATAGATTTAAAGGTATCTCCAAAGACACTGATCTCTCAATGGAAGATAAATTTTATATTAATGGATATATTAGTTTTCTTTTCAGTTAATTAAATTGAATAGAGTAACCATTTGTACTATTTGTCAATTATTTGTAATTCTGAGTTTTTTCTCACCTTATCTATGTATGGCCTGTTGGTCATTCATTGTGGTCTATTTCAAGTAAATGAAAAGGAAAGTTTTAGCCCAACTTAATCTATTTTATATATCATTAACAATACTCTAAAGTTAAATAGAAAGTTCATTTTAATGCAAAGGCTAAGAATAGAAGTTTTTTGTTCTTTCCTATAGTTCAAATATTCTCTCTCCATATCATGTAGCCCAACTTCAATCACAGACTAGGAACATCTGAATAAAATTAACTTATAATAATATAAAGATGAAATTTAAAACCCAAAGACTCAAAAAGCCCTAATTTAATCCCTTAAGCACGCGCGCGCGCACACACACACACACACACACACACCCTTAAATGTTTCTCTAAAGAGCCATGTTGGTTGAATAAGGATTCTGTCATTTATCATAAAATGATCTCTCAACTCTCCTTGGAAATCATACTATTCAAATGTTCCCAGCATTGTGGTGAACGTATGATGAGCACCAGGAGGGAAATCTAAGGTGAAGGAAATAAGTTACAAGTTCTTTTAGTTGCTTTTAAAATACAAGTGTAGGGCGCCTGGGTGGCTCAGTTGTTAAGCGTCTGCCTTCGGCTCAGGTCATGGTCCCAGGGTCCTGGGATCGAGCCCCGCGTCGGGCTCCCTGCTCCGCGGGAAGCCTGCTTCTCCCTCTCCCGCTCCCCCTGCTTGTGTTCCCTCTCTCGCTGTGTCTCTCTCTGTCAAATAAATAAATGAAATCTTTTAAAAAATAAATAAATAAATAAAATACAAGTGTGTCACATGGTGACCACCTCTTCTCCATCTCCAGTTGAGGAAATAAAAGGAAATGGACTGAGTCAGAGATATTTAGGCTAGTCATAAGAACAATTTCTAAACTACTTAGTATACCTGACTATGCTGGTAGACATGAGGTAATAACAACAAATGTGACCAAGTAAACCAGAGAACTTCTTCCTGAGAGCTCAGTCACAGACTATATCTGGAAACCCAGAAATAAAATGTGCTTCTAAGGGCAGACAGAAATCAATAGCTAATTGACAGTACTTAAGAATTATGATGACTGACTGAAACCTGACATATTAACACTTTTCTAGAAGCTGCTATAAGGTCTTCTTTATGAATGTCACATTCTTCATTTGGTTCCAGACAGATATCACACATAGTTCCATTCGTATTTACAAAGATGGCTTCTTTTTATTATGCTTTCTAGATATATAGGCCTAAACACCAGATTTTGCAGTGTGAATTAGAGTGAAGCCTACAGCACCACTTTTTTGAACTTGAATCAGGATAACTGATTAATTAGCAAATAAAATATTCAAGAAGCAGACTTATTGGTTAAAATGTGATACAGATAAGTAGCTACCAGTCAAAGCATCTGTTTTCAGAACATTCTACTCCCAGGGCATAGGTAGCCTGCCCCAACGGTGCTGGTTCCAAAATACGTAAAGTGAAAGCCTTATCTTTCAAGGTCTTAGATTGTTGCAACTCATCCAGTGTCTCTGTCCATATTACACAGGGCTTTTGGTTCAGGACATTTTACTATGTATTTTTCTTTTTAGTGCTTTCCTCTGGGGATCATCTAAGAAAGGTTACCCTTCTCCCCAAAACCCTGATTTATTCAATGATACTAAGTACTCAGGACACCAAGGCCCATACATGAATAAGATATATACTGCCTATTCTGGAGGCCCTCATAGTCTAGTGCAAGGAAGGGACAAGCAAAACAAAAATAATCAAATATATCAGTCAGGCGGTGGTGACCAGCTCACGATCAGTGTAAATCAAGACATGGGCTAAAACCCAAAAAGCAAGTTGGGAGATAAATTAATGGCTGCCAAACACTTCTGTACATCCTAAGAAGTTTTAGACTCTAGACACTTTATATTTACATTATTCAGAGATTTTTTTACTGGGAGGGAGGTTGAGACAGAGAAAGATCAGACTTATTTTAAGGGAGATTCCTCTGGTAGCAGAATAAAGGAAGCATTTGAGAGGGGAAGACAAGTAAGAGATAATTGGGGCCTGAAATAAGACAGTACAGGAATAAGTACAAACATACCAATTTAATAAATCTTTCATGACTTGGTGGCTGTATGGACATGAGGGGTGGTGGCAGGTATAAAAAACGACAAAGGTTTCTAGCTAGAAAAAATCAGGACATTTTTATGGTTATTCCATGAACTGAGATCAGGAAACCTGCCAATCTTTCTGACTCCTCCTTTTCCTTAAACATCTACATCTAGGGCGCCTGGGTGTCTCAGTCAGTTAAGCGGCTGCCTTCAGCTCAGGTCATGATCCCAGGGTCCTGGGATTGAGTCCCGCATCAGACTCGAACAGGGAGCCTGCTTCTCCCTCTGCCTCTCTCTCTGATGAATAAATAAATAAAATCTTTAAAAAAAAAAAAAAGATCTACATCCACAGGTCCTACCTATGATTTTTGCATCCAAAATACAGAAGTAGAAGAAAGTTTTAAAATATATTTCAAAATTAATGCAATCATTTCGGACTTTGATGTCTCCCAGCTAGACTAATTAATACTTACCTGGTCTTCCTTGCAGGTGTTGGTCCTTCTTCTGTTATCCATATTTTAGTTAGAATAATTAATCTAAAACACAGTTCTTTCTATCATGTGCCCCTAGGAAAATGGTTCCCCAAACCCAAAGAACAAAGTCTAAACCTCTTAGCAAAGCAAAGAAGGCCTTTCAGAATGCAGCACTTCCATCTGTCTTTGGTCTTAACCCCCACACTTCCAACTTCCTATCTTATGCTCTAGTAATACCAACATTCCTGAAGTTCTTCCCACATACCATTATAATCTTTTGCTTGCTTTGCCTCTGCTCTTTGTTCTGCCAGAAATATCCTTCCTCCTCTGGCTAACTCTCACTCATCCATCAAGACACTTCCACCATCACCTTTTCAGAGACTGGACTTCCACATTAGATCAAGTGCCCTTTTGTGTCCTCAAAGAACTTTGTATCTACATATACCTCTAACTCAGCATTTATCATGCCATATACATAAACAAACAGTCTCTATTTTACCCATCAATAGTTGCTGACTTTGAGTTTTGTCCTATGGCTTACCCATCTTTGTACCTCTAGGAATAAGAAAAATGTCTATCTGCCATGTAGAAGGTTAATAAATGTTTTTAGACCTAATGATCTGAAGACTATATACAAATAGGAGCAACAGAGAGATGAGGGGGAGGAGAAAAAAGGACAGGAAAATAAAAGAAACTTGCTATGGGCTACACAGACTTTTGTTTCTGATTCATCTGTGAATAAATGCCCTATGAAATATTTTCTTGGAATTACAATTAAGCATTAAGCCATGATTTTGGTAATGCTTTCTTTTGTGTGGTTGAGAATTGCGATACCGTCTTATAATAATAAATACATATTTGGTCTCCACCCCCCATTTCTGGGCACAGAGCTCCTAAAACTACCTTGAAATTTCCTAAGAATGCTAAATATGTCTTGATATTCATAATAAGACCACTTCAATCATACCTGAGTTTATGTTAATAAGGCAACTTTTGCAAAGCCCCCAAGGAGGAAGGCTGGTTGCCAGTGAAACCACCCATGTGATTATAGGATTGAAATTTTCAGTCCTACCCTCTTGTCCCCACCACAACCTACAGGGAGGGGAGAGG
This sequence comes from Phoca vitulina, assembly GCF_004348235.1. Classification (NCBI taxonomy): domain Eukaryota; kingdom Metazoa; phylum Chordata; class Mammalia; order Carnivora; family Phocidae; genus Phoca; species Phoca vitulina. The sequence goes on from NW_022589737.1 coordinate 11,633,502, forward strand.
GCCTGGAAACTAAATTAAATCACCAGTGGCCAATGATTTAATCAATTGTGCCTACGTAATGAAACCTCCATAAATACCACACAAAGATGAGGTTTGGAAAGCTTCTACAATGGTGAACATATGGAGGCCCTGGGAGAATATGGAAGATTCACACCCCTTCCCATATCCCTTGCCCTATACATCTCTTCCATTTGGCTGTTCCTGAGTTAAATCCTTTTACAATAAACTGGTGGTCTAATAAGTAAAATGTTTTTCTGAGTTCTGTGAGCTGCTCTAGTAAATTAATCAAATCCAAGGCAGGAGTCACGAGAAGCTCCAATCTATAGCCAGTAGGTCATAAGTATAGGTGACACTGGACTTGTGACTGGCATCTGAAGGTGGGGATTGGGGGGATGGGTGTGTAGGACTGAATGCTTAATCTGTGGGATCGCACACTATTCTCCAGGTAATATCAGAATCAACTGCTTGGTGGTGTGTAAAAAAAAAAAAAAAATACATGTCAGTAGAGTGCTATCTGTTCTCATTTGCCTCCATGCCTCAGAAGAATCAGCCTATAAGACTCTATAGGAAATCAATTCAATGTAACATTACCAATACACTTGGTTCCCTAAAGTCTCTGGCTGCAACTGAGTTGATGAAATCAGAGGACCCGATCTTTAGACTGTTCACCTTGATTTATGCCCTGTCAGGCATGAAGGGAAAATGGTTATTTTTCTCAAGCTAGTACCACAGGGCATAGCAGAAGAGGAGGGAGTCTTTGGAGTCTATCAGAATCCACATCCCAAATCCATTATTTAATAAATTCTGCCTCATATGTAGATGAGGTCATCTTTGGGTGCTGCCTGATCTAATCTGGCAACTGGGTATCTACCACATACCCAGTGAGGAAGGAAATATTTTCTGAGACAAGCCACTTGTGCACCCATATCTCAGGCCTCATGGTCAGGAAAGACCAGAGAGGAAGAACTGGTTGGATTTGAATCTACAAGGACACTTGTAGAGTCCAAATGATACGCAATCCAAAAATTTCCAATTTTTCACTTCTGTACAGCCACCCAGGCTCTCTACCCACTTTGGCATTTCCAAGATTCACTGCTTTTAGCATTCTTACTGGGGTGTGGGCTTCCAGTAGAATTCAGCTCACTTTGTACCCTACGAAAACTCCACATCTCTCCTGAATCCAGAAATTCCTTTGTCTGGTTATTAGTTCTCCAGAGGAGAATGCCCAGGAAGGATTTAGAAATATCCTGAAATATGAATGATAAATTTACCTATAGTAAAGTCTTAACAGAAAATAAATTAAGAGAGGTAGGGAGACAGAACCTGAATTAAATAGCAGGCAAAGTGCTGTAGCTTTTTTGTTTCACCAATGACACTTTGTTTTTGTGACTTCATCAACAAATGTTTCCATTTTGGCTTCTATGTAACATATTTGGACCAATCTGCTAACTAGTAGCAAATGATTCCTTTCAACATCTTTTGAGTTTATTAGGCTTATAAGATCATCTACAAAAATAAATTCCTAGCTTCTAAATGAAGCTGAACCTGAAAACAAATACAAGAGAGTCAAAGAAAGAGTGCTACCCAAAGCCTTGGACTGGATTTTGAGGACAACAGAGCAAAAGGACTGATGTGGCTCATGTTAAACCACCACCATCAACAACAAAAACCTTACTGCTTTTAAAAGAATTTTTTTTTTTTAAGAATTTTACTTATTTATTTGACAGAGAGAGACACAGCGAGAGAGGGAACACAAGTGGGAGAGGGAGAAGCAGGCCTTCCGCCGCTGAGCAGGGAGCCCAATGCGGGGCTTGATCCCAGGACCCCGGGATCATGACCTAAGCAGAAGGCAGATGCTTAACGACTAAGCCACCCAGGTGCCCCTTTTTTTAAAAAAGAAGTTTTAGGGTGCCTGGGTGGCTCAGTTGGTTAAGCGACTGCCTTCGGCTCAGGTCATGATCCTGGAGTCCCTGGATCGAGTCCCGCATCAGGCTCCCTGCTCGGCAGGGAGTCTGCTTCTCCCTCTGACCCTCCCCCCTCTCATGTGCTCTCTCTCATTCTCTCTCTCTCAAATAAATAAATAAAATCTTTAAAAAAAAAAAT
>NW_022589737.1:11635704-11726304 GCF_004348235.1 Phoca vitulina
TTAAAAAAAAAAAAAAAAAAAAAAGAAGTTTTAAGTTTTAATTACTACTGTTATAAATTTTGCTGAAATGATAACTTGAACAATTTACAGTAACTAAAAAAAAACAAATGATACCAATCCCAGGTTGGTAGGTTTTATGTTATGATCAAGACACTAAACAACTGTACATTATATCCTATAATGAGGATATATGGGGAAGACCACATGCATGGCATGACCATGTTTTACAAGTCAATGAAATCAAAGTGGGAGAAATATCTACTGAGTTCTCATTCTAATTATGCTTAAGGTTAGCACTGCTCATAAGATGAACTTTGAGGATGAAAAACTAACTGCACAGATTGTTGTCCTAAGGGTTTTTACTAGCATCAAAATATTCAAAATTGTCCAGACATGATAAACTATCATAGATATTATTTCTAAAAAATATATGGCAGCCTGAGAACCAAACTCACCTCTGGGGTTATTCAAGCACCGCACAAAGATTCCTACTGTCCTTCTTCTAGACCCCAATGATTAAACCTGTCCCTTTTTCTGGTCTAAGTGTTTTTATTAATATTCTTCTTTATGCAGCTTCCCAAATCAAGCATCCAGCCCCTTCAGTCTTTGGAATTTTGCTATTAATGCGCAAAGAGACATGACATATCAATACCAATATTTATACTGTGTTCCTCTGTGCCGGGCAGCAGAGGTATCAATATGAATACAGAATCTTGTCTTCTAAGAGCTCGGTTGAGAGATGAACATAGACATGTAGGAAGATAAATTAGAGCCAAACTCAAAGGCTGTGTGCTGAGCAGAACAAAGGTTCAGTGACTGCTAAAACCCACAGGTCCCAGGCTAAGAGATCTTGTAATTTGAGCCCAAAAAATTTTGTTGTAGATTTTAATCCTTCTGCCAAAGACTTTTTACCAAAAACCAAAATGAGGACAGAAAGGAAACTGTAAAAGATGAAGGAGATCTGAAGGATGCATAAAGAAGCTAAAAGAGAAGAGGAAGAAGTCATTATCAACAGTTTAGAATGGAAGGGAAGAAAAGGCTACTATAGTATATCTAGCAGGAGGAAAGGAATTAAAACCAAACAGAATTCATCAGCTCAAAGCCTGATAGAAATATAAGTGGCAAAGTAGATAGGAAACTAAAGGTGGAAGTTGGGAATCAGCCAAAAAGGAATACTGATACCAGTCTGTGATCTTGTGCCCCAAGAAACACACAGCAACACTCATGGGCACTATCTTTACCCAAAATAAAAAAAGAAAAGAATATCTTTCTCTGAAGGAGTTTACTATTACAATCTAGTCAGAGAAGATGGTGGTACAGTGAGAGAAGTTCATATATGCACAGAATTGACAGGTGAGCACAGAAGGGGAAAGAAATATTTCTTTCACATTCCTCTCCTGGGTCACACCTCTCTGAGGTCATTCAACTATTTCAAACTCAGGGATAATCTCCAACACAGAAAGGGTCACACTAATTAGAGCTGAGGAGTCCAATGAAGTGATACATAGCAGTACTTTTCAAACTTCACTGTGCATTTGAATCAACTAGAGATCTTGTTAAAATGAAGATACTAATTCAGTAAGTCTGGAGTGGGACCGAAGATTCTGTATTGCTAATAAACTCCCAGTTGGTGCTGATAAACTACATTTTGAATGATAAAGATATGGAGAACACAGTCTCTCTTGCTACCACATGGAAAATTAATGATAGGGCAGAGAGAATCAGCCAGGTTCTATAAATATTATCCAAAAGAGACAGTTTAAAAGTGAGGCTAAGGAAAAGCTGCAATTAGTCCACTGCTGGAATAGAATGAATGGGGAATTGACATTTTTTAAGTATCATTTTTGTACAAGGCACCTCCACATATACATTAACTCTCACAAATCCTAGGAAGAATAGGTATCACCTTTTACTGGCATGAAAGTTAAGTAACTGTCCTGAAGTCATCAAGTTCACACATAACACAGCCAGGAGTCAAAACCAAGGTCTATTTGACTCAAAATTTGTGCTTTTTCCTCCAAACCAAAATACTCACTGAAAAGCCAAACTCAGAATACAACCAAACCTGAAGTAGGAATTTTAAGGAGAATCCATGAGAAGCTACAATCTTTCTTTTCTAAACATCAAGTGCTATTTGGTAATTGAAGAAAACATAATTAAGAGATTCCATCCTAAAATTCTAATGTGAGTATTAAAGTATAGTTAAGCCCCACAGTACATATGAATTTATTTCCCAAAGGAGTCTTGTTCTTTGAGGAATAAATTAAAACCAAAACTTCCCAAAGGCTAAGTAGACAACATAATAGATCAGAAAATACATATAGAAAATTTTCAAAGTATCAATGCATTTGAGCTTAATTTTCAAAAGGGAATACTGTCCTTCCAGATTTTAGTCCATGGCACATCAATAAAAACTAAACAAATACCACTTGGCACTTTAATTCTAACAGATAAAAAAATTCAAGAATTTGGCTTAAAGGGACAATACATCTCACAATGAGCTCACCAGCATTACCAGCTGGGACCAGTTAACCACATTTACCAAATAAGGCAAGTTTTTTCAATGCTTGAAATCTTTCTACAGTGAGCTCACTTCACTTCTCCCTGGGTTTCTACAGTAATTGTAGAGGTCATCTCTCCAACTTGGAGTCAGTAAATCACCAGGCTCTCAAGGCAAGCGTGGGCTGCATGGTCTCTGGAGAGCATTCAGTTTGGCTTCATATTATTACTGACTGGATACAGAAGAGAATGACACAAAATCTACTCTAAAAGCAGAAGCATAAGAAGCTGTCTGTATTAAGCAAAACCTATTGATAAAGTCAGTGAAAGCTGTTTATTAGTGTGCATAAAAACGGTAGGCCTTACCTTATTTCTCTCAATGTATGTGTCCAGTTGCAAACATTCTTGTTATCTAGTGCCCAGTCTTTACGAACATATTCACAAATTTCAATAATTTTGGTTACCAAATGAGTCACCTTATCGTACAATCCCAAAACACCAAAATAATGTTGTCCATTACTAATGGCTGCTTTTGTGTAGTTATAAAATGGTGCACACAAACAAAAGAAATTTAAATGTATGATGAGATTTACCACATTCTTACTTAAAAATAACACTGCTGGGAGGAAGGCTGTCCACATATTTAGCAGTTCCAGTTGCGATTTGAAACCTCAACAAAAGCAAGCATTGTAAAGTGGTTTTTACTTGGCCATCTCTTAATTATTTAGAAATATTCTACTTCAGAGGTAAAAGGGATTCATCTTTTTCTAAGTTGCTATATGCAAAAAACCATAGCTCTAAACTGAGAATATATATTTGGCATCAAAGATAAAAGATTCCCAGGAAGATATATATGCTTGAAATAAAAAAATCTTGGTGTTTATGACTTTTAGCCACTAATCTGTTCAAAGTCACACCCAATTTTATCTTACAATAAATTCTGTGGTTTTCTAATCTAAGAAGCCAAGTCCTCAAACTCACTTTATTAAGTCTGATACCACATTTGCATGAAGACCTAAAAGACTGCAGAGGTTAAAAATGAAATTTGTTTCAGGACTTAGACTAGGCATTGGAAAATTCTTTCTGCAAGGGGCCAGAGAGGAATATTTTATGCTTTGTGGGCAACATGGTCTCTGACACCATTGCTATTCAATTCTGCTGTTGTAGGATGAGAGCCACCATAGAGAAACACAAACAAATGGGCAATGCTGTCTTCTAATAAAGCTTTATTTATGGGCACTGAAATCTGACTTCACATAATTTTCACAACACAAAATATTGTTCTCTTAATTTTCAAACTATTTAAAACTGGTGGTAGAAAAAAATTTCATAAACATTCTAATGCAAATATTGATGAATTATGGGCTGACAGCTAGTTTCTCAGACTCCAGCCTTTCACAGTGCTCCTAAGTTATCTTCTTAAAATACAGACCAAGACTGCGCACATGAGTATCATATCTGCCATATGAGTAAAGTATCATGGTTAGGAGCATGGTAGAGATAAACTGCCTGGGTTCAATCCCTGTGCTTTGTCATTTACCAGCTGCCTATTCCTTAACAAATCACATTATTCTCTCTGTGGCTCAAGTGTACTCATTGGTAAGAAGAGATTGAAAATAATAGCCCCTACCTCATAGAGTTGTTGTAAAGATGAAATAAATATATGTGAGCTGCCTAGAATACATCTGACATGTATGATCAATATCTATTATATCCTGTTCATCATTATCATGATTTTTGTTAACCAAAAAAAAAAAAAAAACAAAAAACAAAAACACAACGCTCCTTAGTAGCAGCACAAAACTCTCCATTATTCTGCCTCAGCTGAGTATTTCCTGCCTCATTTCTTACTTATTTGCCTTCACCTTCCATTTATATTGGCATGTAAGCTATGGCCCAATATTTATTCATATTATGGGTTATGACATTGGTGGGTTATACAACCAGTTTCATGAGTTATAACTAGAACTTGTTTGAATGAAATAGATGAGAGTAGAATATAATCGAAAATACCAGGTTATATCACATGTAGTAACAGAAGTACGTTAGCACATGTATTCATTGAATTATGATGTGAAATGCATTTCTTAATGTGGTTCATGCTGGGGGCGGGGGGGGGGGAGACCAAAAGCAACAGGTCTAATCACACCGGAATATATCAAGTTTCTAAGCCACATCACAATTATTTTACACCATTATGACTCTTCTCTTTTGTTTGGGATGTTGTTTATCACTTGCACTAACTGGAAAGTTTCTGCTAGCCATTACATTGCACTTGCTGGTGCCAGAACATCACAGAAGTCTTTGCCAACCTCTGCTTGGTTAAAAGAATAAACTGTTCCTTCCACTGTGCTTGTAAATACTATGGGCATATTTCAGATATACCATTAATTCCATTTCATCATAATTATCTATTTCTCTGTGACTTCTTTTGCTATACTGTTAGTTCCCTGAATGCAGGCATCACATTTTATTTTTGTGTCCCTAGACTTCACACCATGTCTGACAAAGCAGATCAACAATGTCTAGTTGAATGTTTTTGTATCAATAACTTCAGACGCATGATGGCATGCTAATCAACTTTCTAATGACTCAGAGACAGGCAAGGAGGACTAAGTAGTAGAGGAGAACCTGTTATTAGATGATAAAGTATAGATGACAAAATATCTCATTACTTTGGAATGAAGTAATTGAAACATAGCAAAAGTCTCACCATCAAATCCATAGTCTACTATGCAAGCATGGAATCAAAGTGCTCTACCTTGATTGCTGCTGAGATTTTATTTTGATTTGAGTAAACAATGTGACATGAACAATGAAAAGGTAAGTAATTTTATAGATCACTACTGATATATATTTTTTTAATGTGGTAGAAACCAGACACCCTTTAGGGCTTCAAGTTCAGTTTTCACTGCTAAATTTTAACAAGAACACTTAAAAACTGAAGCTGTTAACAGAAAACAAGAGTTTGGTAAGTTGAAACAATGTCCTATTAAAAATAACTATATATAACAGGAATGTTCAGCAAATGCAGATGCTTCCTGATACTGACCCTAGCAACTTTGACAATGGGTACTAAGTACATGTTTGTTTGTTTTTTGCTGGACTAGATATGAAAATTTTCTGTATTTCAGATACAACAAAAGGTTGAATACAGAGAAAGTAGTCTGAAGTTCTTCATAATTCTTAAATCTATCAAAGCTTCCTAAATATTAACTCATTGATTTATAGTCTTTAGAGCGTTTCCAATTACTTCAATGTGTACTATAAAGTTTTAATTCCAATTTGATATACATAAAATATAGGTGAGGGCAATAAAAATAGCCCAATAAAACACCATTAAAATTCAAATGCTGACATAATTCATTTGCAACAACCCTAAAGAATAGATTATAAAGCACAAAAATTAGTATTCTATAAAAATTATTTGGAAAATCCCTTCATCTTTCTCCCTTTCCTTTCTTCTAGGAAAGAAGGTGTGTATTGGCGTGTTAATAAGCTCTGGAATTTTTGTGTGTTTTCTCAATAAACAAGCAACTATTACAGTATAATATTAAACACAGGAGGGTATTACACACAGAGGGTAGTCATTTTATCAGAGCTCCTCAGTTAACATCAAACGACATGTACTACAAACCCACCTATTCCTGATGCTTGAAATGTAATTCTGTTTATATCTGCAACTTGCTTTGAATTCTAAAATACAAGTGTGAAATAAAATGTTTTGCAATTTTATTGTGTTGAGTTTCCCATAGAAATCAATATGAAGGGGGCGTCTGGGTGGCTCAGTCGTTAAGCGTCTGCCTTCGACTCAGGTCATGATCCCAGGGTCCTGGGACCGAGCCCTGCATCGGGCTCCCTGCTCGGCGGGAAGCCTGCTTCTCCCTCTCCCACTCCCCCTGCTTGTGTTCCCTCTCTCTGTGTGTCTTTCTCTGTCAAATAAATAAATAAAATCTTTAAAAAAAAAAAAAGAAAGAAAAAGAAATCAATATGAAGATTCCTAAGTGTTTCAGAAAATTTCTAACCATTTAAATTTGAAAAAAAAAAAAAAATCACTGATAGTTTCCCAACCACCTCAAGGACAACTGGAAAGGCAGGGATCACAAACAAAGACGGTGTAAGTAAAAATATCAATGTGTATAATAAATAGAAGCATAAATTCTCATGTAGCAAATCATTCTGCAATAGGGGCAGCCAGTAGATGTGGTAAAGGAAAAGAATGTATCTACAGATAAAAACTGCAACTGTTGAACCAAGGAAACCACCTTGTTTTCTAGAGAAGATATAAAGTACACAGGGGACATTTCCTGCGGGAGATGCTCCATGTTGTCCCCCATTGAAATCAAGAGACCTAGAAAATTTTCATTAGTTATTTGGAGTTTCTCCTTCTACCAAATTAACTTTAAGTAACTGGATTTCCTACAGAAAAGACTTCACTATATGGAAACAGGCTTAATTCTTACCCAAGAAGGCTGACCACCGAAGAATGAGTAAGTTATATTGAATAACAAGGGTTCGCTCTCTAGGACTCTCAGTGTCAATTTTAACAATGATTAGGGAGGGAGGCTCTACTGCATTTCATCAATTACTATTTATGTAGGGCACTTGTAAGTTGCATTAAAATGTAATAAGCTATATATTTGACCTAAAATTTAGCAAAAGGGGGGACTCCTGGGTGGCTCAGTTTGGATTTCAGCCCAAGTCATGGTCTCAGGGTCCTGAGATCAAGCCCCACATTGGGCTCCACACTCTGTGGGGAGTCAGTCCACTTGATATTCTTTCCCTTTCCCTTCTCCTTCTGCCCCCCATTCACGCTCCCTCGAGTTCTCTCTCAAATAAGTAAATAAATCTTTAAAAAACTAGCATAAGGATCTTTTGTAAAAATACAATTTTGGGGGATGCTTAAAATGTTTCCTAAGTATCAGTCTTTAGGCATCAACATAAGGATAATCAGGAGGAAGAAAAGTGATAATCTTACCTTCAATTTATTATAATCAAATTATAGCACAAGAGTTTATCTTCCTGTCTGAGCACATAACAGCCACTTAACAAAGTTATAATGATCTATGTATGTATATAAACATGCATATACATTTAACACATAGTGATGTAATAAATATATATTGATTGAGTTGTTCAGCAGAATGCCTTTAAGGTTATGTCCCTATCCAGAAGTCTAACTATGGGAGGCTCAGCTTCTCTAATGGACCAGCAAGCTCTGAAATGTAAAAAACATGATACCTCAGCAATTTCTGAAACATGTACAGACACTGAATGGCACCACCTGTCAAGTAGAGAGACTACTACCGACTCACCCATCCCCAGGACATGTGATGGGGTTTGTCTTTCTAGTGGTGGCAATGGGGTCAATTAGAACTAATTCTCACCCCACAAGTTGTTGTAAGGATGATAAAACACACAATAAACTATCAAAAAATGCATTTACATTCCCATGATAAAGGCAGGTACAGTATGCTGCCCAAATTACTGAATTAGAGAGCAGGAGGCTTGGACTTGAGTCCCCAGCTAAAGCACATGCATACCTCTGGATTGTTGGCAATGCTTCTTGATCTTTCTGGGTGTCAAGTTAGTCCTGTGGAAAATGATACTTCCTAACTTCCTACTTTGTAGAACTGAGTGTTATAAATTACTTAATAAGTAACGTCCAGGTAAGGCCCTCTAGCTTGGTAACCCTGTGAACCGCATTTAACATTCAACGAATCGACACTGCTTTGTCTGCCTGTAAAACAAAATAAGGCAAACTAAACTACATGAACAATGACCTTGTTTTTACTGAAATACTTTGATTACTACTAACAGAAAATATATAACATGAATACTAATGATTAACTATAAGAGCAACTGACATCTTAGTGCTTACTATGTAGAAGAAATTATGTGAAGAAATTTATGTGAAATGTCAAATTACGCTATCACATCAATCCTATGAAGATGGTCCTATTATTGTCTCCATTTTTTTAGAGGGGGAAAGGTGAAAAAATGTAATTAATTTACCCAAGTTCACAGTTCCTGAGTATTATGTGTCAGGTTTTGATCTCAAGTTTGCATGACTCTATAGAACTTGCTGGTAAATTATAAGACATTATCCTACTCTCCAAATGAGCTAACCAGCCAATTTTCCTTCTTTAAGAATAAAGGAATTAATTAATATTTCTTGAGCATCAAACATGTAGTGGTCCTACTAAACAACTGTATAGGTTTTATCTCATTTCTGTTTAAAAAATGAATATACTCCTTACTAGCTACATGACCTCAGCCCATTTGCTTATTAACTTCTCTGCAACTCAGCTTATTCATCTACAAAATGCGTTTAACAGTTTTCCTATCTAATATGCTGGATGAGAGGATTAAATGAGTCTCAAGTAAAGCAGTACTTGGTTACCTATTATGAAGGGTATTATTATTATTGTTATTACTGTTTTATTATTAATTATTATTATTGTTTAAAAAAAGATGACCAAATAACAAAAATCAACAATTCTCAAACCCCATATAATAGGTTCTAATGATAGAAAGTACAATAAAGAGAATTATAAGTAGTTTCAAACAACTATCAAATGGTTTATAATTTGCCCTGAAAATTCAGCCCCAGAGAACATCTGTCGAGGAAAGACTCAGCTCAGCAGGCATCAGCAGCACCTGAAAAACCAATCCTGACCATCCTCTGTAGAACTTGTTGACAACTGGAGGAAAAGTAAGGTGATCTACTAACTCCATACTCTACGCTATAAACCACAATTTTTTTAGATTGTTCCCATCATGAGTCCAATGTATACCCATTAAATTAGATTAATAACTCAGTCAAGTGGCAAAAACTTTTTAATTTGGAATAACTAAAGTATCTGTAATCCTTCTAGATTCTCTAAGTCATTTGTATATTTGAGACAGCAAATTAGACTGAAGCCATTTTTTACATGATAGAAATCTAAGACTGTAACAAATTAATCATGATAATTCTCCATAAATTTTAGATAGTACATGCTAACATAATTATATATGCAAGACATGTTTAAAAATAATAAATGCTCAGAGACAGAACCAAACTCTACTATGGAGAAAACAAAGGGACAAGAATCATCGGGTTCCATTACAGTCTTCAACATAAAACCAATATAAACAAAATCAAGTCCTATTGTGAAATGACTAATATCATATTGTTTATTTTTCTATTAAAACCACAGAACAATATTCATATGATTTCTATTAAGGTCTACTTAAAAATGAAAACCAGTCTTGAAAAACATTTCCCATAGAAATGAAAATGTCTTTTATGGGCAGTATTTCTCAAGTCTCTTACCTCTACTGAAATAAGTCAGTATTAAGTGTCTACTGTGTGCTGAGGAAAATTAAAAATCAAACGAAATACAAAATACATTAACTAGGCTTGATTCAAAGTGGGCAAGTTTGAAACATAACAAAGTGGGCATACTTGAAAAATTTTTATAATTTAGATACATTTCTCATTGAATCATGTTTGCTAAAGGTAAGGAAAATAAAATATTTCACAAAAGAGTATTCTAAAGAACAGTAGTGTAGGAGTCAAAACACTATTGATCTGAGGAATTGAGTTCTAATCCTCACTGTGCCAATAACCAGCTGCTCAGTCTTTTTATATGCGGAAAATGAGTCCTTGGTCTCCTGAAAGTCAGTTCCATCACTTAAAATATGTAACAGACTGGTATGTATGTATGTATGTTTACACTATTTCTCCTAATGTATCTGTCTTTGAGTAGGAACTCAGATATGGAGCACTACTTATATTTTAGAGTCTGCCAGTTTATGTAATAACAGGTGTAGATAGGACTTAAAATGGATTCTCCCTGGGGACAAGGAGGAGATTTTTTTTTTTGAATGCAATTAAATATAGTTGTCAATTTATACAAAAAGTGTACAAACAAGTTATAATCCATTTTGCTCTGTTATAATGCTGCTCTGGATATATTTCTATTGTGAAAATTTTAGTTTGCATTAATCATTCTGGATAACTATGCTCTCCTCATTTTTAGAATTGAAATCATCAGTGTAACAGGATACAAATTAAAGAAACCAAACATTCAATTCTATAGTCTGACCCATATAATACGTCAGGCCTGCAAACAATTCCATTCTGCATCTACCAGCACACTATGAACCTCTACAGAAATACACTTTTGCAACTGTTTATAATTTTATCTATTCAAAAAATAGGAACCACCTCCTCTACCCTTTAGTTCAGCAACCCCCATCATTCATCTTTGCTAATGGTTCTCAATGGTGCTTGTTCTCCACAACTGTAACTCACACAGCAAAGTACCAGGTGTCTCAAAGTCCATGGAACAAACTACAAAGGAAATGTTTGTGGTCAATAGACCTTGTCCACTTCAGTTAAATAGGATCACATGGTTGTGAGGAGTGGGCTACTTAGACTCAGCATTTTCTACTTGGCTCAAGCTGAAGAGGTCATTGACTGCAGTGGAAGAGTCTACACGTAACTGACACTCTTGTTTTCCAGCTAACTCATTAGCCTGAACACCCTTGCTCAAAACCTCTACTTTACAGACTGTAAAAAGCAGCAGAGCGTCATTTGGAGAATTAACTCTATTTACCAAGAAAATACATAGGTAAAACAAGGAATAAAGCAATAGAAAAAAATAAACACCTTCAAATATTTTCATTTCTACCACGATATTTCTGCAATACCAAAATAAAACTGACCCATACATATATTTCAGAAGAAAATACCTGGTTTTTATTCACTTTACTGAACAAGGACTACTTAGCAGCTTACAAACAATTTAGTACTAAGAGCATCAGGCAGATGAAGTACACAGAATTACCGCAACCAAAAGGCCAAGTGCAATAACATTTAGGTTCAAGATTTCATTTGAACTCATTTATAACAGCAAGTTTAAAATACCTCCCCAATGACAGGCAAAGGCACAGTAAGTATACTGTGTGTGCTCTCAGCTGATATGCCCAGCAATGGAGATATTTAAAAAATAAAATGATAATAATAAAATAAAAAATAAAAATAAAATAAAATGGGTGTAATTATGCATGTTATTTTAACTATAGCTAACTCAAAACTTTAAATAGGAATAATCCATACACATGTAAAATCTACTATTTTAGATGGACCATAACACTTGGAATATTCTGTACTAAAGACTTTTTCACAGAGCTCTTTAATTTTTTTTATTAAAGGTTTTTATTTATTTGAGAGAGAAAAAGAGAGAGATTGAGCACGTGCTCAAGCAGGAGGAGAGGCAGAGGGAAAGACGATACTGAAGCCAGCTCCCCACTGAGCATAGAGCCCCCACACAGGGCTCGATCCCAGGACCCTGAGATCATGACCTGAGCCAAAACCACGAGTTGGACGCTTAACCAAGTGAGCCACTCAGGTGCCCCACAAAGCTCTTCAATTTTATAAAAATATCATTGAAGTGAGACATTGTAAATTGGGGCTCTAAAGTAAAGTAAAGTAAAATTCCTTAATTTCAGATACATAGTCTGACTTCCTAGCTCTGTGATCTGTTGAGGTCACTTCATCATTTTCCTCATTGTGAAAGCAGGTGTAACACCAATATTCACCTCACGGGTTGCTTAGAAGAACCTAATTAAGTCACAGATGTAATAGTTCAGTGAAAACCCCTAAAATTATAGTTGTAAATAAAGATTAGCTACTACTATTCTTTTTTTTAAAATTTTATTTAATTATTTGACAGAGAGAGACACAGCGAGAGAGGGAACACAAGCGGGGGAGTGGGAGAGGGAGAAGCAGGCTTCCCACGGAGCAGGGAGCCCGACGTGGGGCTCGATCCCAGGACCCCGGGATCATGACCTGAGCCGAAGGCAGACACTTAACGACTAAGCCACCCAGGCGCCCCTAGCTACTACTATTCTTGAAAAAACTTTTCCTTGCTCTGAACACATTGAACATTTTTATTTTCTTCATACTTCTGCCCTTCCTTCTCAACCTTATCTGTCCTGTTTTTCTCTCCCAAAACATCAAATGTTAAATTCTCATATTATACATAACCTAGGTCCTCTTCTCATTCTATTCTTTCCCAGAAAAAATCTAATTTTACCTCCCATGATTTTAATTACTAACTAGAAGACAATAATTCCCAAATGTGTATTTCTAATTCAGATCTGAATATACACGTGCCAACTCAACATCTCCACTTGGGTGTCTTGGAGGAACTTCAAACTCATTATGTCTAAGAGCAAACTCACCATTTTTGCCACCCAAACATAAATGTTGCCTATCTCAGTAAGTCACTCCAAAAGTCACCCAGTTATACAACCCAGGACCCTAAGAGTAATCCCTGAAATGTCCTGTTCCTTACCTCCCAGTATGTAACCCATTTCCTACCTCTCCCATTTTACCTCTGAAATACATCCCTTTGTCTCCACAGCCACTATCACCTTCTGAATCTAAAGTTACTATCCAAGAGCCTCCAAATTGGTTTTCCCAAAGCAGTCCTACCCCTCCAATCCCAGCATGACATGCAACATCTAAAATGCAAATATAAAAATATAAAACAAAACAAAATAAATTAAAAAGCAAATATCACTCCTCTAGCTACAACTTTTCTTTGGCTTGTCAGTGCCCTCAGAATAAGGAGCAAAATACCACAGATCATTAATAAAGCTGGGCACATGCCCTTTGTCTCCGCTGTCCTCTATATTCCTAACATCCTGGACGTTTTTCTTCTAAAAATGCTAGGCTCTATCCTCCTTTAAGGCCTTTATTCATACCCACTGTGTTCCCTCTTTGGGAATATGAAAGGTTTTTCCCTTCCTGCCCCTGAACCCCCATTTCTAGCTATTTCTTTATCATTTAGTTCGCTGTTTAATCAATACTTCCTCCAAAAGGTGTTTCCTGGTTCTCTGGACAGGTCAGTTTTATTAATTATACTCTCACAAAGCACTCTTTACTCTTGAATCACAGTCCTCAGTGCATTTGTAATCACTCTGGAGTCTGCTTTCCACAAGAGATAATAAGGGACACCACCACAGGCAAGCGGGTCTTGTTTACAACTGTATCCCTTAATCTTATCAAACACCATGCTTGCCAAAAGTGCGACAGCCATGATATTGATAAATGTTGGCTGAATTAATTAACATAAAAAATGTTCTGGTTTAGTCCCTAACTTGATAATGGCTTATAATTTGTAGAGAAATGCACATAAAACTAATTCAAGACAGACGGTGCTAGCTTTTTACAGTAAATAAGCAAAAAAAATGCCCAATTCTATAAGAAAGATAATCAGTTCTGGAAGGGGAACAAATATGAGGAAGGCTTCTTTCTAGTGCTGGGGTATGAATGAAGCCATGGAGAGCTACCAGGACTTCAACAAGCGAACGGCAAAAAATATTCCAGGGAGAGAGAAATTGGGGCAAAGCCATAGACCTAGTCAGGGTATAAAGAGAGACTGTGAGAAGACAATGTGCCTGAGTGGGGAGGTGTGCTGAAATACAGCAAATGGGCACACTGTGAAAAGCTGGAAAGCTTTCATTATCAGAATCAAAGTGTCTCTCAGGGAGAACCACTGAAAATTTCATCACTGAAGAATGATGAAGACAGCAAAAACATGTTAACCGATTAAGATTCAGGTGTGGAGACCAACTAGTAAGTGATTTCAGTATTTCAGATGTAAGGGGAAGGAGGAAAGGAGGAAAAATAATTCTGCAATAGAATAAACAACGCTGCTCAAATGGGGAAGGGGTAGATCATTGACTAAATGGAAAATCAAAATAGAGAAAAGATGGAGGAAGGATGGAAGATGATGATTTCTGTTTTGGAAACCCTAAATTTTATGTCCTAATGTTGACCAGGTAAAGTGTAGACCCAAGAAAGAAGATGCAATTTCAAAAATTATTAGGCTCAGGGTAATTTTAATTGGTCCATAATCAATTAAGCATTAATGCAAAGTCTCGAGAAACATGTCAAAAGTTATTTCACAGACACATTTTTTAAAGACTTATTTATTTGAAAGACAGGGCATGAGCGGGAGGGGCAGAGGGAGAAGGAGAAAGATTCCCAAACATACTCCATGCATGAAGCCCAACACAGGGCTTGATCTCAGGACCCTGAAATCATGACCTGAGCTGAAACCACGAGGGGGACACCTAACCAACTGTGCCACCCAGGCGCCCCTCACAAACATATTTTTATTAATAATGAAAAAATACCAAAAAAATAATAAAAGTTATTTTATGATTACTGCCTGAGTTTTCAATATACCCTATACCTAATTTTTATTTTGTATGGTTAGGGAAAAAGCTCCTCAATTTTACCTTAATTTCACGCTCTTTAAAATAGTTAATTTCCTACAATTGTTATGATGGAAGGAACTCACTTATAACATGCTGACTTTCTCTATTCAGTAGAAGAATATCCTTTATGTTTAAAAGAATTCCAATCTATGTAATAGGCTCTGTGCAAAAGTTAAAAGTGATGTACAGAATTTTTTAAAAGGTCATTCTAATTTCAAAAATGTTAACATCTGAAAGTATGTCATCTTTAATTATCAGGAGGATATCTGAAGAATAATAAAATATAACACTTACTTTTGCTGCACCTATCTGTTCTTTGCGAAATTTCTCAAGTGGAGCAATTAATACATCATTAGCGTTTTGAATCTGAAATTAAAAATGAAATACATTAACTTCTGTATAATTTCATGCAAATATTAAAAAACAGATAGCTCCTTTATTCAACATACTTCAGTAAACAGCTTTTGTTCTCTTGTTGGCTTCTACAAATGAAATAAAAATACCTTGCATGTTGTATAGTATTTTCTATTTTATAAGGTTGTTTTCACAAATTATTTCACTTAATTCCAACAATAATGTGAATAATGGACAAGTACACATGTTCAGATCCTAGTCTGAAATTTAATTTCATATTCTAAGATGTAACTAAGAAATAACAGATATTAAATTACAAATACCTTTAATTACACTGGTATAATGCAGTCAATTTAAGCATCATTTTAAAATTGAGCCGTATAAAGCTCTTCTATTTGTCACTATAATGTTATTCTACAGCTGCAAATAAAATAAGGCTCGTTTTTTTCTACTTAGATTTCTTACACTTGGGATTTGCCTGAAGGTTCATATATTTCCAACCCTACTATAATAGTACCTGATTTCATTTCAATGAACAGTATTTTAGCCCCGAACTCCAAATTGGGATTTACTAACACTTTAAAACAGATAAATATTTTAATTTGGATCTGTGAGAATATTGTGAAGAAGGAGTTTTCAGCGTGGGAGCCAGGAACTGAATGCAAGAGACAGACATTTCTAAGAAAAACAGTATGCTGGGAGGAAATCTTCAACTGAAAAAACCTTTAGAAAGCATTAAAATTAAACATAAGATCTTAAATGTTCTCAACACACACAAAAAATGGTAATTATGTGACAGCATGGAAGTGTTAGCTAATGCCCTGATGGTAATCATTTTGCAATATATACATGTATCAAGTCAACCTATGCACCTTAAACTTACACAATATTATATGTCCATGATATCTCAATAAAACTGAAGGGATATTTATAGTTAACAAACAAAATTTATAGTTTACCACTGTGATAATATGATCTATTATATAATTAGCAAATGCTAAGATGAAGAGAAAACCCTATTTTTAAAATATATAACTCTTTTAAAATAGGTTGAAGAATATATAGGAGTTCCTTATATCATTCTTACAACTTTAACGTAAGTCTAAAATTATATAAAACTCTAAAATTTCAATGAAAGTGTTTTACTTTCACTTATTTTCACTGAACTTACTATTCTCTAGTCAAGTTTTATTTCTCAAATTCCATATCTAAATGCACAAAGATAGCATACATAAAAATAAAAACTAGAGTGTTAGTGCCTTCCATGATTATCATTCTCCAATTCGCAGAAAAATAATATGACAGATCTTGAAGAGAGGACTTTAACTCCTTATATAAAGACATATAAAGTAGATCAATACTCAAAATCCTTTCTAAGACATCAACAACAGACTGTAGATGCCTCTGACATCCATCACCTAATACCCATTTGTGAGCTCAGACAGGCATCCTCCAGATACACTGTGAATGCATCTTTCTAGAGAGAGATGATTGGAAAGTAGCAAAGTAGCTCACTTTTAATTCTCACGCTCTACATCTTCTTTGCCCTCATGAAACCCCAAATACATAAACACACGCACACACCCGTGCATGCATGCACACACACACACACACACACACGCACGCACATCTGCTTTTAAACTTAAGATTTGCATAAGGTGAAAGACAGTGTCATGAACACTCACGTGTAATTTGGAAAAATGATAACAATAAAGGCTAACATTTATGAATGTTTATGTTATGCTGGAAACAAGCATGATCTAATATATTTAAAGTTAGTGAATTTAAACAGGGAGATATCTCTCAAGTGGTAAAAACTCCAATAATAAGGATGTTGAATAAGATGATATGCAATAAACAATGAATCATGGAACACTACATCAAAAACTAATGATGTAATGTATGGTGATTAACATAACATAATTTAAAAAAAAGATGATATGCCTAGCACAAGTACATATATTTAAAATCAAGACTACCTGGGTTTAAATTGGGGCCTGTTTCTACAAGCTGCTGTTTAACCATTCTGAGCATCAGCTGCAACATCTACCCCACAACTTAACTTGGTTCTAAAGACTAAGATAATGAATGTAAAACACTTAGTTCAGTGTCTTAATATTGATATTAATAGTGCTCAAAATTTATAGCTTTTGATACCTCCAAACTGATATAGATAATTAATCTCATTCTGTATTTACCTACTGAATAGACTTCTGTATCTGAATCTACAATATTACCCTTTGACTGAAGTGTATCTATGTGCACATTATGAGAAGGTATTTTCCCATAAAAGTCCTGAAAGACAGATGGCCTTGGCTCTCCCATATCCAATCACTAGGTACTTATGTACATGCCAAGCACATTGATGAGGTCTATGATAAAGGGAAAAAACTAAGGCATGGACTAAACCTTCCAGAAATGTAATGTCTATTTGAGAAGAGAGGAAAATTGTATTCATTCAACAAATATTTGATGCTCTTAAAATACTGCTAAAATATTTGGAAAAATTGAAAGACAAAACTGATTAGTTTTGCATGATAAACTATGGAGAACTCCTTATAAATACATCAGGATTTTGACACCAGTAAACATCCTTGAGAACTAAATGAGTCAAGGTAGGATTTGGATGGTGAATGTGAACTGGATACACTGAAGAGACAAAAATATTCTAGAAACAGGGAACACCATAAATAAAGGCAAGGGGGTAGAACTAAGCCTGATATGTGGGAAGGGAGAGTGCAATGCAGAAAAAGAAAGCAATTTATTAAGCACTCATTAAGAGTCAATCATGACTGTGAGTGCATTGACCTAGTTACAGGCCCTCAGTTAACTTTTGAAAAATGGGAATACAGAATAAATATGAAGTATGTCAAACAGTTCTGGCGCATAACATGCTTTATAGAATTAATACATTATTATCAACTAACAAGAACATTATCTAGCTGGAGAAAAGTGTATATATATCTTTAGTAGGAAACTCAGCTGGAATAAGGAAAAGATACCCATAATCTAGGAAGAACAGCCTTAACGTGGAATCCCTGCTGGCTTCTAAACAGAAAATTCATGTTGTAAAGACCTGTTCTAGGGAGCCAGTAATATGTGGGATCGTTTGAGAATGAAGAGATGCCAGGTGAATAGATGGGAGTGGAACTCAAGTTTGAAATAATTAGGTACTAGGATCAGGTACCTGCAGTGCTGAGGAACAGCTAACAGGGAATGGCAGTGTTCTCAGAAAACAGAAAAAGACCCAGAGGGAGAGGAATCAAAGGGGACATTAAGAGGTTTTTGCCTCGGGCGCCTGGGTGGCTCAGTTGGTTAAGCGACTGCCTTCAGCTGAGGTTATGATCCTGGAGTCCCAGGATCGAGTCCCATATCGGGCTCCCTGCTCAGCAGGGGGTCTGCTTCTCCCTCTGACTCTCTTCCCTCTCGTGCTCTCCGTCTGTCATTCTCTCTCTCAAATAAATAAGTAAAATCCTTAAAAAAAAACAAAAAGAAAAAGAGGTTTTGCCTCAGGCACTGAACTTTGGCATCACATTAAGAACTAGGGTAAATGAGGTAAAGAGTATGTTTGAGGGAGAAGGAATAAAGAGAATGAATTTCACTTTGGATCTACTATGTTCGATGCCATGGGAAGACTCAAATATTTTGGCAGAATATGCCATCTCAAAATAACAGAGTTAATCAATATGAATGAAATGTTTTTATTGGGAAGAGAAGGATTAGGAAAGGGACCAGTTGATAGATCCATATACTAAGACATTGGTACCACACTCGTATCCAGTGGTTTCAATCTCTGCCACATGTAAATATGACCTGGGAATAAAACAAAACCTGAGGCTATAACACGTGAGATGTGAATTAACAATCACCCTATGAGGCAATTATTATTCCTTAACCCAATTCTCTTCATTTTTTTTCTTTTGTTTTTGGATTTGTTCATTTTTCTCCTCTTTCTTTCTCCTACTCTCATTCTATAATGTGAAACTGAAGGAATAAAAAAAAATAAATCTCAGTGTTTTCATCCCTATACCTCTTAAGGTGTTTATAAAAATTAAAGGAGAAATACACATTTTTAAAATAACAAACATAAGGGGCACCTGGGTGGCTCAGTCGTTAAGCGTCTGCCTTCGGCTCAGGTCATGATCCCAGGGTCCTGGGATCGAGCCCCACATCGGACTCCCTGCTCCGCGGGAAGCCTGCTTCTCTCTCTCCCACTCCCCCTGCTTGTGTTCCCTCTCTCACTGTCTCCCTCTCTGTCAAATAAATAAATAAAATCTTTAAAAAAAATAAAATAAAATAAAATAAAATAAAATAACAAGCATAGATTTGACATATGACAGCCTTTTGAAAAATGTTTCCTTCTTCACAGAATTTGCAATGTCTACTATGTGTTTGGTCTTAAATTTCCCATGATTTTTTTTTTTTTAAGATTTTATTTATTAGACAGAGAGACACAGCGAGAGAGGGAACACAAGCAGGGGGAGTGGGAGAGGGAGAAGCAGGCTTCCCGCCGAGCAGGGAGCCCGATGTGGGGCTCGATCCCAGGACCCTGAGATCATGACCTGAGCCGAAGGCAGACGCTTAACGACTGAGCCACCCAGGCGCCCCACATTTCCCATGATTTAAAGTGTAGTTCTTCAAAGGTAGAAACTGAATTGAAATTAATTTAACAGAAAAGTACTGATCTACTGGATAGATAATAGTTAAACAGGAACCTATTTTTTTTTTCCATAAGCCAGTATAAGATATGTGTTGTTTTATATCTCAAATATCATGCTTTTTTTGTGTGCAGTCAATGAACCGCTGTTCACAACATGTGAATCTAAACTCAAGACATCAAAATGGAAATGCCAACAACACTTTTCAAAGGGCACAAAGTGGATTTACAATCCAATTTGGCTGCTTCTGATCCTTACTTTGTACATCCCCCAGGGAATGCATGCTTTTCATCCCCACAAACTGGTCAATCACATGGACAAAATTCTTCAATTCTGAAGTAATCCAAGTGTAAATTAAAGGTGTTTAAAATTTTAGCAGGTTTAAAAGAGGTACTGCTGCTACTGCATAATAAAGGAAAATGACATACAAAATGGTGGAAAACTATAATTAAAAAGTGAATCAGGGTACAACTCTGGTGACTTTACTTTCATAAGGTCTAAAAAAAAAATCTAGAGAAATGAAATTTTGGCTCACATGGAACTTTTTCTCCCCAGATTTACACAAGAGGCTTGATGAAACTTCTTCCAGAAGGTAATTCCAGGTTGGGGGGAGGGCAGGGGTATCAAGTCACAGAGTTCAGGAGATTCAAGATCCCATAATATTTGTGGAATGTGTTACTTTGCATGAACTTACTAAGAGGCTTTAGGAAAAATATAAAACCAATTTTAATATTCTCCCTAGATATTGATAATGTAAAATCTTAAAAAGGTCTTATTTCAGTAAATAAGATATAATCAACTTACTGTCTTATAAATTATTTTATTTATTTTTGGGGGGGTTTTTATGAACATATAATGTATTATTTGTTTCAGGGGTGCAGGTCTGTGATTCATCAGTCTTACACAATTCACAACACTCACCATAGCACATACCCTCCCCAATGTCCATCCCCCAGCCACCCCATCCCTCCCACCCCCCTCCACTCCAGCAACCCTCAGTTTGTTTCCTGAGATTAAGAGTCTCTTATGGTTTGTCTCCCTCTCTGGTTTCGTCTTGTTTCATTTTTCCTTCCCTTCCCCTATGATCCTCTGTCTTGTTTCTCAAATTCCTCATATCATGAGATCGCCATTTATAATTCCAAACTCTGGATACAAGCAACCTATTTTTATAGATATTGGTCCATTTTAAAAATCAAATTATCTGCTATTTCACTCATTTTCTGTAGCAGAGAAGCAAATCTGATATTGGATAATACTTTACAATACTGCATTTACTGAGTAAGCACACTTGAGCTGTGGGTGCAGCGTTTCCTTATATAAAGCCAAGCAATTAAGTTTTCACTCACCTTTTCTTTTGCTGTTCCAAGTGGTTCTAATAAATAGCCACCAGGGAGTGCTCATAAATCACTCATAAGTAATGACTAGAAAAGCTTTTATGTGATTAGATGAATAATCCTCCAAATACATTTGTTTGTGTGTGTGTGTGTATGTGTCCAAGTATACACGAATTATAATTTTCTATAGACCATGGATTTCCAAGTGCTATCCTATTTTTATTACAAATTCCTATTTTGGGGGCACCTGGGTGGCTCAGTTGGTTAAGCATCAGACTCTTGATTTCAGCTGGGGTCATGATCTCAGGGTTCTGGGATCGAGCCCCACATCGAGCTCCGCACTCACCAGAAAGTCTGCTTCTCTCCCTCTGCCCCTTCCTCTGCTTGCACAGGTGTGTGCGCTCTCTCTCAAATAAACAAATAAAACTTTTTTAAAAATTCCTATTTTTTTAAAGATTTTATTTATTTATTTGACAGAGAGAGAGCACAAGCAGGGGGAGCGGCAGGCAGAAGGAGAAGCAGACTCCCCACTAAGCAAGGAACCTGATGCAGGGCTCGATCCCAGGACCCTGGGATCATGACCTGAGCTGAAGGCAGCTGCTTAACCGACAACCACCCGGCTGCCCCCCAAAATTCCTATTTTTAATGCTTGTTTTTCACTGTTGAGAACCTTACAATTTGTGTGACCAATGAAATGAGCAGCAGTGGAATAAAACAAATCTGAAAGGTAATTCTTACACTTTTACTTATTCTCCCCTTTCCAGGTTCTGGTTAAAATCCATCGTTGTTGGTACCAGTCACAGCCCATCACTACTCAGTGAACATATCCCATTAAACTCAACCTAGTCAATAATATCAGGATAGAAGACCACAATTTTCTACCCCCAACTTTCAAAGTACCAAACGACTCAAAAGTTTTGAAAAGAAGATTTAACAATACTCTTCGGTGCTCGCTAAAGCAACTGCTTGAGAAGGCTACGACAGATGCTGCCATTTACAGAAATAAAACCTGGATGATAAAGCTCGTTGCAAAAATAATTTCCTGTTGAGATACCTATATAGCCAATCCACACACAGTGGAAAGATCACAAGGGTATTTCATGAGTAGTTAATTCAGAAGATACCTAGAAGCAGTCTGAGATAAGAATGGGATAAGGATTATTTTCCTTAGCATTTGCAACTGGGAAAATTAGATCACAGTCCTAATTTGGGATTATAGGCAAGTATCTCCCCTCTGCCTCCTTCCAACTTCTGTCCTATTCCTTCCTCCCAAACAGCTTCTCAGGATGAAATTCTGGCAAGTGGTCTAGGGCTAGCCTGTGGCTCACTCCTCCATCCTGGTCAAGTTAACTCTTCAAAGCTACACAAGAGACAGTCCTTCTCTTGGGTCAATAAGCCCACAGCTCTTCTAAACTAGAACTCAAAAGCCAAACTCACATAAGGTGTAAAGGATGGATATATGAACAAGACCTTCATATAATAAGTGATACAAAGTCAAAGACTACAAGATTTACTTTATATCCTTTAATGTAAGCAAATTAATCTGAAAAACCATGTCTTTACCTAAACAAATGAACAAAAAAAAGTGCTATGTAAGGTTACCGTAATACATTTAATTTCAACCTGAATGTCACTTGCTACTTCAGTACTGAATGTTTTGATTCTACTTATTAAGCTGGTGTTCCATTATGAACCCCACCCCATTGGACCTCATCTATTTAGATCCAAAACTCATTTAAATTTAATATTACTTTCATATTTTCTTTACTTTTACCAGTAATGATATTTTTCTTATTGAAATACGTTAGGCAAAGAAATTTAAATTTTTGGAGAACGATGCTTTATGAATCCTCCCTTCTTTTTTTTTTTTTTAAGATTTTATTTATTTATTTAATAGAGAGAGATACAGCAAGAGAGGGAACACAAATAAGGGGAGTGGGAGAGGAGAAGCAGGCTTCCCGCGGAGCAAGGAGCCCGATGTGGGGCTCGATCCCAGGACCCTGGGATCATGACCTAAGCCGAAGGCAGACGCTTAACAACTGAGCCACCCAGATGCCCTGAATCCTCCCTTATTTCAAAAGATAAGAGGTCGTACACTCTTCAGGAGAGTGCATTAGTTTCTATTTAATTGTTGGTTTATACCCTGACAACTGTGCAATCTTGGTCAAGTTATTAAAACTTTCCAAATCTGTTTCCCTTTATGTTTAAGGATGATAATATGCTTATTTACAAAGATTAAATTTTATATTTTATGTATAATGGTCATAAGTTTATTAGTATAAAGTTATACTTGCTTCCTCTTAAATTCATGCTTTCGTGTAGGCCAATTATAATGCACATATTTTTTTTTAAATGGAATAGGAAGTTGCTACTGGATTTCTAGTGTAAGAGTGGAATCTCATCAGCATATAATGTCAAGACTTCTTAAGTGGAACAGAGTGTTTACTAGGGCAAACAGCAAAGAATCCTCTATTCTTTCTAGAGCTTATAACTATCCCAAATAACTCAAATTAAAGTTTGTTATTTTTAAATAAAGCCCTCTACACTCATAAGATGAGGGAGTAGAAAAGCATTCATCCAAGAAAGAATTGACCATTTTCATAGAACCTAGCTAAGAAAGTGAAAGAGAGGGGTAAATTGCAATATTTCATATAATCCACTGAGATCTAATAATGTCATAACTCCAGGTTGTACCAAATGAAATTCTCTGAATATTGAGTTATTTGAACAAGAAAGGGAAGTTATTTTCCTTAGGTTTTTATCGCTTTTAAACTACTTTTGCATTATTCCCTCTTACCCAGCAATCGCTAATGGGAGGTTACACTAAGGATATTTTAAAGCATTCAAGCATTGTGGAAAACATTTTAAAATACCAGCCATAACCTAACATATTGCCTGCTCAAAACCTGTGTCCACTTATTATCATCCTGATTACTACTTGAACATTTATAGTTCTAAAATAAAGGAGACTGAAAAAAAAAATCAGCAGAAAGAAGGTCAAACTACTTTTCAGCTATAAAAAAGAAGATATGTGAAGGTCAAAGTAGAATTGACATCTTACAAGCTACTTAAATACTCCAAACATCCTACAAATACATTCATCGTAACAAATACTTTTCTTTTGATTTTGACCAGAAAGTATGCATTTAGGAAAACATTTTATGGAATATACGGCTGTATTACCTTACCTCAAAGGTCATACAAGTCAGATACTGAAGTTTAATCTACCTGTGAGAACACAGGTAATGTAAGAAGTGCTGCAAGGGGTTAAATAATCACTCCTGAATTTCACTGGGTAAAAACATTCTGCAAAATTACTGGTGAGGTTACTTCAGCCAGTCCTCTGCCTTTGGAATTCTCAGAAAATCCCAGGATCTATTGAGGTTGTATGCATCTGTGGTATTGCCATCAGTATTCAATGATGCATCCAAGTTTGTTAACACTGTGGAGACGGCCTCTGATTCTCCTGTAACACAGCTGTCCCATGTACTGATGTCCTCATGCTGACGGGGAAGGAAAACATACCTTCTCCCCTCTCCCCACCTCAAATACCAAAAACACCGTGTATCTTGAGCTGAGTCAGTTGTGGCCTCAGGACTTTTTTTTTTTTTGCCCAGGTTTTATCCCCTAGTCAAAGTGGCTTTATGGGGGGGGGGGGGGGACCTTCAACAAATTGATAATTTATGTAATCCAATGTTTATCTCCTCCCCACCCTACTTTTATTGCTATTTCTTCTGCTAATATTTCTCTACCCTTCTCAGTATTCACTACGAAAAATATCTTTGGAGAGAGAAATTAAAATCACTCATTTGTTTTAAATTCTTCATTTGTGAATTTAAGCAAGCTTCTAATAGTCTTTGTGAGTTTATAAAAGAAATGAAAATTCATTAAGTAAATTCCCAGAGTCACAGTTATTTTTCAGCAATTACATCTTAGTAGCTGAATGTTAATGTATTTTAATTACAATTGCTCAGTATTTCCGTAATGGCAGATTGTTAAAACCTTAAGAAAGACTTAAGATATCCCAGTGTATATGCAATTTCTTAAATTGCTTATTCCAATTTTGCAATAATGGGGAGAGAATAGAAGTGAAGAAGAGGACAAGGGAGAGAAGAGAAGGGAGGAAGGAATTAGGCAGGACAGAAAAGCATAGAAGCAAAGCAGAGACTAACCAAACTAATACAGGGAGTGATAGAGAAAGTATAGGAAGAGAGATTGGGGGCTAGTGGTGGGCAAGAGCAGGCTCACAGTGGCTCCAGGGAAACACTGTGTATCTCTTCCCAGGCTGTATTCATTCAATGACATGGGGTTGAAGTCAGCTGAGGTGGAAGTATTTACACCAGGAAAATCAACAAGCATTACAAATCAGGGTTATGTGCACATACACACGCATGCACACACACACACAAATACCTAAGCGCTGGCAGTTAAACTTTTCCAGCACATCAATGCTTAGAACTAAATGTATATTTGGAAGACACCAATATTAAACTACAAAGAGTGGGAAAGAGTGGTAACTATACAAGACTCCTTTTATCTACTTTTTAGAGCATTTCTTTCAAACATGTACCTGTGGGTATAACATTTCCAATTCTGTATGTCTTTTCCAATACCCAATAGATTAAACTCGTTTGTACTTCTTCACACCTAAACTTTTTTACGCAAAGCAAGGCTTTTGAACTTCTGGGCTTCCAAAGCAATACCTTGAACAAACTTCTACAATAGCACTGATGATCAACAGTTTTAGCTTCCAAGTCTATCTGAGTGATAGCAGGTTTCTGTGGTGCCAGGTTGAGAAGGATCCTGAGGCTGAATCTCGACACTGAAGGGATGATCACAAATGTTGGTTATAAACATCTCTTACTAGCAAGAGTGACAGTATTCATGCTGCATATGTTATATAAATATAGATAAGGTTATCTTTCCATTCCTGTAAAGGTGGAGATAATGTCTTATTGATTTTTTAACAATCACTGTCTAGCAAAATCCCTTGCCACAGTGGAAACTCAACACAACCATTGCTAAATTTGATAAAGTTATTTCTGACAGCCATAATGGGCGCCTGCAATAAGTTACTATAGCAAATACTATTCTTCATCATATTACTGAGGATGGCAACAAACTAAGTGTTTTTGATAATTAGTATTTCTATAATATGTAGTGATAGATGCTGTATAACGTACGTAGCAATCAGTATCTACATAAGTAGTGATGGGAAACTACACTCATTGATATCTTTAGAAAAAGACTCAGTCACACACAAAAAAACAACTATTAATTTACAATGATTTTTTTCACACAAGGTTCTTTACTTATAAATTGGTTTTGCAGGGAAAAAGAAGTACTATTGTACTTCAAGTCAAAACTTTGGAGGGCAGACTGTTATCATACAAATGGCCATAGTGGGCTACAGGGGAAAGAGCAGTAACTCCTCAAAAATAAGAGATGCAAGTCCAAATTCTCCCTACTCCTTCTTCCTTAAGGTTGATTTCACTACTGTGCTGAACCGAAAACTCAAAAAAGAAAAACATGGTTCTACTAGATCTTAGCTGGGAACGAGGAAAGGGGTTTGGGGTAGGGGAGTATATTGTAGAATAATAGGCCTAAAAGCATGAAGACAAAAGTGCACACGTCACTCCCATCAGGTAAATGGGGAAATAGAGTCTAGAGTACACATATAACAATGATTACTGAACATTTACTACGGGCCAAGAGAATTCTCCTTCAATTCTTACAATAGATTCACGAAAAAGGTACTATTATTATTCCTATTTTACGATAAGGAAATTGAGACCCAAAGAGGCTAAGTAGTTTGCCCAAGGTCACATACTAAAGCTGGTGGCAGAGCTATAACATGAACCCCGGCATTCTGACTCTGGAGTCCATACTCCTAACTACTCTGCCAATCCCCATTATATCACTGTCAGATAAAAAAGAATATACTGCAGGACCAAAAGTAAGACTTGCCCCCACAAGCCATACTTGTGAGTCTGCCTATCATAAAGTAAAAACCAAGGAAAACAAATGACCTGCAGAGTTAGTGATGAGATTATTTTCCTGTTTTCTAATTTCTAAACCCGTATATGTAGAGATATTATTTTCTCCATTACTCATCTTCTTTGAAAAATGATGTGGAATTTTTACTGCATCCCCACTTTCACTATTGTGCTGACGCCATATTTATATGTGTGATAAAAAGTCAGGCTGAGTTGAGTAATAATGATTTTTCTTGGCTTATGAAATGCTTAGTTGTAATAATGTAATGGTGATGTGAGAAGCAGCATGGACACAGGGAAGATTAGGAACTATTGATTTAAAATAGGAACATTTCCCCCACATAATTCTACCAATAAAAGTTAGGGAAATGAGAAAAATGGGTATTCTTTCAGAAATATAACCACAGTAGTATCGCCTTTTCCTACTTCACTTTCCCTGGTACAACACTTACTTAGGATGTTTATGTCACATACTATCTTGATATAAACAAACAGTAAACACTGTAATTGGAACTTGTATGGTTGAAAAAACAACACCAGAAGCGAATACACACACATACAGTGTATCTTTCCTATAAACTAACCCAGTAGTGACTGCTTGAATGTGAGTATTTTAAAGATCTCTGGGGGCTAAGAGGAAGAGAAAACCTTTTGAAATAAATAATTCCTTAATTGAATGAACCAACAAATTGAATCACAGTGCTAAAAAAAAAACAAGAAAAATTAATTAAAAGAGAAAACTTCAGGGCTTTAATACATAATTACAGAAGTCCGTGAGTACCCAAAAGTTATCAAAGTCCTACAATTTAGCAAACAAGAGGTATGATTTATTTTGCAAACATTTTCTTTTAAACTTTCCCAGGCATTTGAGCACAGGCTCTTAGTCATAGCTAAGAATTACTTCGCAAATAAATTCCATATGTTTTAACTCTTGTCCCTGGTCTTTTCCAAAACCAGATCTGGTCATAAACCATGGGCCAGTTTTCCACACTGTACAGCTGTCAAAAACTTTTCTTACCCAATGAACTAAAGAACCTCTTTCAGCCCTTTATGTGAGGTCTTGTATCATGTGCAGTAAGAGTTATGTGTCAATACTAGAGAAATTCTCTTTACAACACATGACAAAAAACATTAAAAAATATATACTTTTCCTTATCTGTGAAAAGTATGTCCCAAAAGAAAACACAATCATTTAATAAATCATTAGCATCTGACCTCCTTTGGTCTTATCCTCTGGCCATGAATTACTTTCAATTCATAGAACTAGCTAAAAAATGTTTACGATTCTTCTCCGGAAAATAAAGCTTGGAAGTTTGGAAAGGACTTCCCTGAGACATTCAGACTCTGGTGCATTCATGATGATGTGTACAACCTGACATAATGCAAAGCAGTAACTCTATGTTAAGGGACACCTAAGTCATCCTATATGAAATTATGAAAAGGTATGGAGAAACAATCTCTCTCCTCTCTCTTTTGCTTCCTCTTTTTTTTTTTTAAGATTTTATTTATTTGAGAGAGAGAGAATGAGTGAGAGAGAGCGTGCACGTGAGAGAGGGGAGGGTCAGAGGGAGAAGCAGACTCCCTGCTCAGCAGGGAGCCCGATGCAGGACTCGATCCCAGGACTCCAGGATCATGACCTGAGCCGAAGGCAGTCGCTTAACCAACTGAGCCACCCAGGCGTCCCTCTTTTGCTTCCTCTTAAAAAACTAAGAGATAGTGTATTTAGTGGAGAAGAAAATTTAGCTCCTGTGATGCCCAGTTTACATAAGCGAGAAGTGTGTCGATGCTGGTAAAACCCTAGTTCTTATCTCAACATCACCCAGGTCTCTACACAGAACACTGACAAGCAACTCCCATTACTTTGAATGCTGAAAATCACATCCTGTTGCCAACTTTGGGCTTTTAGGAATTCCTAACACAGTCTAGAATATGACTAAAGTTAAGACATTTTAATCAATCTAAAAATTAATTAATCTGAAAATACTAGATGAGAAAATGCACATTTTCAGATAATTCAAGAATACAATAAAACTGGACTGTAAGTTACAACAACAAAAAAATAACTTTGAACATAAACACAAAGCCAATGAAGCTTCCACCTCACCCGTGCTAAGCATATCGTCCTGAGAGCATTCAGGTATATCTTAAGTTGTCTTCTTCAGTGGCCTTCTGACCTAGTAAGCTTTCAAGAATTCTCTTGCAGAGTAAAGGGGGCAGAGACAGACTCAACCAACTTACCTTTACCTTACATTTCAAGATAAAACTCTACACCTTATCCATGGGTGATCTAATGTAGTTTCATGCTTCAAATATCACATGAAGTGACTGATGGCTTATAAATCTTGTCTGCAGCCCAGATACTTCTGCTAAACTCTCTATCTGTAAACCATGTGTTTGTACCATTCCCAGAAGCACCTCAAAAACACACCCTCAAGATATGTCCCATCCTTCTCCCAATCTCTCAGTTTGTCTCTTCTCAATGAATGACACCAAATTCAGGCAGCTGCCCCATGGCCCCAGACTCCCACCTCTCCATCTTCCACATCCTAGCCATGATCTCCCCACTGCCTTAGCATGCATCCCATCATCTCTCCAGGATTAGAACAACATTCATCTTACATACCTATCAGCACCCAGTTTCACAACCCACCCAAATCTAATTTTCTATACAGCTGCCAGAAGGTCTATAAGAGTATGTTACTTCCTAGCTTTTATCATCTCTCCATAACCTTCAATATAAAAGACATTTCCTTAGCCCAGTATCCCACGATCCTTAATGAAGAAGCCCCTCACTAGCTCCTCACAACCTTTTCTGCTGTCACTTCTATGTGGCAAATCTTATCTTTCACCATATAACACAATTTATAAAGCCTAGCTCACATTGTGACCTTTTCCTTAGTTTTCCTTCCCTGGTTCACTTATTCATCCCTATCTAAATGTCTCTTATTCTTTAAACTTCAGCCCAAGTGTCATGCCCTTGGTGAGCCTTCCTTAATATTCCCAGTGTAAGTTAGCCACAGGATTGTGATCATACCACAGCAGATCACAGAACTCTGTAAGCCACACTGTGCCAGTCTGTCTTCCCAACGAAATTAGGAATATTTCTAAGGAAATGCCTATGCTCCAGCTTTCTTTTTCTTTTTTATTTTTGTATTCCCAAGGGCCTGGAGCAGTATCTGAGGCATACAGTTATAGGCCAAAAAACATCTTTTGATACAAGCGCATTAGCTGAAGCGAGGGTGGGCAACTATACGGGGGAAGGAGTTGGAAGAGAAGTTAAGAGAATAGAAAATGCCAAAGTCAAACTAAAATTAAGATGGACAATGCTGGACTTTGCATTCATGCAAACTAAATGTCATTTTCCTATTCATATATTGGCCTCAGTTTCAAACAATACTCCATTCATTCATATATTATTGATTGAGAAGTATTTTGAAACCACTGAGAAAGAGAAAAACTGAAGTATATGGATTTCAGGTTAAGACACACAACACACACACACACACACACACCGGTTTCTTTTAAGGAAAATGAAGATTTTAACAGATAATGAATACAGACCACCTTCTACTAGGGCATACCAGGTTATGGATTTTCACTACACATGCAAACAAAAGCTTAATCCCATCATTAAATTTTCATTTCTACTTTTAAGAGGAGAATGGATGAGATGAATTTCTACAACTTCTTATTCTTTACCAACTCTAGTTACCAATTTGGAAATGAATCCTGAATAGGCACTGGGTATAGGGAGAATAGGATAGGGCAGGGAGAATAGGAAAGCTAAATGCTATTTGGCAAAACAGCCTATCCTTCAATATTTACTAGGGATGAATAAGCAATGGCCTGCTGTCTTATCACTGGAAGACGCCTTGCTACCCTGTGCCAAAACTTCAATTAGGCTTATAAACAGCCTTGAAAGAATGAGGAATGAAAAGCACAGCTTCTATTGGTCTTTGAGCTTAACAGCCAGGGACCATACTATCTACATTACTCAGGGGCTAATTTACACTGCTGTAATTGTACTGTGTGACAATTAGAGCATTTAGGCCAAAAGGCAAAGCAAGGGCAAGCCTAGGTCAAACTGTGAAGAAGATAAAATTTGTTTTCAGAAACTTCTACCTTTTCAGTTGCGCCTAATTCAGCTTTGTTTGGCCTGTATTCTAGTGCGTTTATTCAAGCTATGCACAATCATCCCTTTTCTCTTCACTGGAGCCCCCTACCAAGGACTCTGCTTCCAGGAAACCTGAATTCTAAATATTTCCAAACATTACCATACTCTTTGGCCCACCAATAAAACCTTATGACTTCTATGGCTTCTTTCATCAAGACCTTTCTCCATGCTTCCCAACAACCAGTAAATCTGATTTACTGACAGGTGCTAATCTGCTTTTTGTACACTGAAAGCTATTTGCTCTGGGGACACATAAAACAGCATGGCAATCCAATGGAGGGATTTTTGGCACCATGGAAGGTCCAATGAGAGAGGTAATTAGGTTGGTGAAAACCCAGCTGCTCGCTATAGCTAGCTACCTGTGTGGCAAATGTGAACAGGCTCCCCTAATAAATGACAACTTCATTGTAGACCAGGCTCTTATCAAAACAACATGGTAATAATGCTTCCCTTTTTGATTTACATATACAGACGACAGTGAATGTAGTACTGATAGGTACATACCCAACGAGGGTTATCGTTCAACCAGAAACAACACATAGATTATTCTTCATAACTTTTCAGGTGAAAATTTAAAATTAATCACAAATCAATTGCTTATAAACCAAAACTAGATGTTTCCAATGATTTAGTTGGAAATGATTCAACCATTAAGGTGTAATTCCTACTATTTTACAATTCATAAAGTCAAATAAGCACAAAATAAAAAAAATTAAAAAGATAATACCAGTTGATAGAAATCACAAAGAAAACAAAACAAGTTGATGTGACAATTTTAATGGCAGTAGGGATACTAATTTAAATTGGGTGGTAAACAAAGGGCTCAACGAAGAGAAGTACCGCGAACTGAAACATGAATTATATTAACACCTCACCCCCTGATCTCTTCTCAGAGATCTAGAAGAGTTTCAGGCAGAAAGAACAGAAAGTATGAACATCCTAAGATAGAGCATGCTTGACATGTTGATGGAAAGAAAAGAAGCCTGGCATGACTAAAGCACAGTGAAAGACAACAGGGAATGTCTGAGATTAAAGCAGACGCCAGGGGCGCCTGGGTGGCTCAGTCGGTGAAGTGTCTGCCTTCCGCTCAGGTCATGATCCCAGGGTCCTGGGATCGAGCCCCTCATTGGGGTCCCTGCTCAGCAGGAAGCCTGCTTCTCCCTCTCCCACTCCCCCTGCTTGTGTTCCCTCTCTCGCTGTCTCTCTCTGTCAAATAAATAAATAAAATCTTTAAAAAAAAAAAAGCAGATGCCAGAGCAGGTAAGGTCTTCAAAATTACAGTATGAAATTTAGATTTTATTCTATGTGAGCTATTACAGAAATACAGAATGTGATTATAATGACAAAGGAATGAAAATTTTATTCTAAATAGACTTCACATTGGCACTATGGGCCATTACTATTCATAGAAGTGTTAACACCTCCTGAGGTTTTTAGAGCCACTGTCTCTGCAAAGAATGAAATCCACAGAGTTGAAGGGAAGTTCTGTCCCTAAACTGAACTCAACTCCTGCACAAACCAAAAAGCAACAATAAAAAGAACTATGGAAAAACCCTTTGGTATTAACTGCCAAGAACTTCCCGTCAAATAAACCCAAATACTCATAGCTTTTATCTATGACTCTACACGGATGGAGAAGTTTACAAAGTCAAAGCAACTGCTTTCTAAGGTGGGGGAAGAAAAAAGGATTTGTGTATCAGAATTAACCTGACTGGTGACATCCATTTATCATATTCAGTGTCATCTAATTATAAAGTAAACGTATACACAAAAGTGTATATGTCTTGATTTATCAAGACACTGTACTTCATGGCATAACTACAAATTGAATCTATTTTTTCAGATATCAAGTTAAACTAGATAGAAAATAATCTAAAACTACTGGGCAGCTCTGAGATAATCATATCTAATATTGTTCCTTCTAGAATTAAAGAGATGGAAGCCCAAAGAGGTTAAAATTGCACAAACAGTTAATAGCAGACTAATATAGTGCCTCATTGAACTGAAATGAGCTCATGTTTCTCCTCACTCCATTTAACAATTTAATATAAATTTTGGGACAACACTAAACACTCTTCTACATTATCAAGAAGCAATTAGGTACTTCAGAGATAGCTTTACACAAATTCCACCATAAAAATATTAGAAACCTAAAAGATGAATGCCTCAGCCACCCTGCTTTAAAACAAATCCTCCCTTCCTTTTTAAACCCTTCCAAGTGGTAGCATGGAGAGAGAGAGAGAGAGAAAGAGAGAAGATCGTGGTTATATTTTTCTTCACATGTTCTAAATTCAAGTTATAAAATTTTTAAAAATGGCTTTAAGTACTAAATGTTTATTATTAGCATTATAAAAATAAATAACTCCTATTTATATATTTTTTTAGTGATTATCAAGCCCCTTAGGTTATTAATGCTCAAAAGTGGGAAGTCTTTTTTTTTAAGTTTCTAAAGATTTTTTACTTATTTACTCATCAGCGAGAGAGAGAGAGATTGAGAAAGAGCACGAGCAGGGGGAGCGGCAGGCAGAGGGAGAAGCAGACTCCCTGCTGAGCAGGGAGCCCGATGCAGGGCTCGATCCCAGGACCCTGGGATCATGACTTGAGCCCAAGGCAGATGCTTAACCAACTGAGCCACCCAGGCATCCCAAAAGTGGGAAGTCTTGAGCAGTGTCTTGAGTCCCCATGGAAGGAAATGCTCAAGGAATAGAAGAACCTTTTCCAACTTGGTCTCCTCTTTGAAAATATCTGCAATAGAAAGATACTTTTACTGACAAAAGTCTGATGAGCTGAGACAAAGAACAAAGGAACAACTGCTTTGTGATACTCCTTTGCAAGGGATGCACGTCCACTTTGTAAGAAATATAAGAAACACTTAACTATTTTGAAAGATTACAGAGAGCATGTATAATGAGCACACTCAATACATGCTTTCACAAGTTCTTCCCTTCTAACATTATTACTTCATAACTTAACAATGTAATTTAATGTCTAGTTCATATTTTTACTTTTGACTTAACTTACAATCTACAGAGAAAAACTAAGGCCATATCACAAATCTAAATGTTGACAAGATGTCTGGCATTATATTATCTTTATAGGTGAAGTCTGGAAAATTGTTCTAGCCCTTGATTTCTCTGTATAGCTTAAGAATCACCAATTGCTTGACATAAAACTGAACACACTGCCTAATTACAGTCACTCTTTACTGATAGTCGTCAGCATGGCATCAACTCTGTCCTTGGGCAAAGGTACTTCTGCTCTGTACCACCTCCAGACCTTATTCCAAAGATCCTCAAGTTACTCCTTTCCATTTTCTTCATAGTAGATCCTGTCAAGAGTGTTTCTGATTAGCTGGCAAATGGAAGTTACAGTATGTTTAGTTCAATTAACCAGAGAATGATAACTCCAAAACTGTTGTGTTCACAATCATTCATATTCATCTTTATTGACTACAAAAAAAGTTCAGGTCACTGTGACTTATTAAGAAAAAGGACACTTATCTTACATTAATGATTTATCTGAATGATCATCAAATCTCAATGACTTAGGATCTGCTGACATGCTACATTACAGGAACACAAGTGTCAGAAGAATAGCCAGACTAGAGTTTACTCTCCACTTAATTTGGTAAGAACTGAGTTGGCACTTACTACATGCTTATCACACCTTACTAGAGACTAAGGATGTAAGGCTATTATACTATAGTTGTGTTCAACAGATATATATATATCATATATGAGTACATAATACCTGGAAGTAGTATATAATGCATGGATGGCCCTTGTCCTAAACAAGGTTATAATTTTATGGGGACACTAGGAAAACTATGAAAGAAAGTTTCAAAACAGTAAATGTTGGTGCAAAATTAAATAAAACGGATTTGGAAATCAGGATGGCTTCCCAGGAATTGAGCTAGGCCATTATTTAACATATTTTATTTTTGTGCCTGTCAATGACTGATAACTCAACAGTTGATCCTCAAGAACAAAGACCTATATGCCCTGTAAACAGGCTAAATGCAAAGGTTTCTTTTTTTTTTTTCCTCTTACACTATTATGTTCTAAAAAGGATCTTCAAACATCTTATAAAGACACTATAACACAGTAAGATAAAATAAATTTAAAATGGGGTTAAAAATAAAGCAAAGGAGAACAAGAATAGGAAGAGAGAAAGGGACACATAAAATGAGCGCTCGGAATGTGTGCCCAAGGTCCTGTAAGAGAACTTAAGAAAGTCAAGAACTCTGGCTCTAAAAGTGACAGTGAGTAGCAGAGTATCAAAGCTCTGTCCTTGATTTTGTGTGGTATAAGCTAATGTTTAATGTTTACCCAAACATTACCTTTGTATTACCCAAAAAGATGACCTGAAAATCATTAAATGTTTCTTCCATTGAGCATTATCTCTTCAATATTTCTTTTGTAAATTAACTGAGAGGCATGAAAAACATTGCTTGTTAGAATCACAGATTCAATTGGCAGGTGAAAGGTTGATAACAGGATGTCTACATATATAGTCTTCCTTCACATAGAACTTAACTAATTCCAAAGATAGAAAAGGTGTAACTTCACAGTGGAGTAATGTGGCAGACACCATGACAATCAAAACATCAAAGTTCACAGCAACAGTAATGAGACAAAGTGACATCAGATGCTTTAATTCCCGCCAAAAATGTACAATTTGAATTTATTTATAAGGAAACATCAAATTTGTGATAGGTAGTGTTATCACAAGTTTCTCAACCAACGTCTTTGTTGTGCTTGAAAATCTCATCAATCAGTTCAAATCTTCTATGAAATAAGCCTTGCCACAAAGAACAAGTGAATTTAAGGAATGTTGCAATGCAAAGTAGCATTTAAAAATAATAGTCCTTACCATCACAAAACTCATGGAAAAGTATAATAAGGCACAAAGTGAAGATCACCTTAGATCTTAGTAAGGTATTATAATCAAGAATACAGGTGGCCAACAGGTACATGCAAAGGCGCAGAACATCATTAATCATCAGGGAAATGCAAATCAAAACTACAATGAGATATCACCTCACACCAGTTAGATTGCCTAGTATCAAAAAGACAAGAAATAACAAGTGTTGGCCAAGGATATGGAGAAAAGGTAGCCCTTGTGCACTGTTGGTGGGAATGTAAGGTGATACAGTCACTATGGAAAACAGTATGGAGGTTCCCCAAAAAACTAAAAATAGAAGTACCATAAGATCGGGAAATCTCACACCTGGGTAATTATCTAAAGGAAACAAAAACAATAATTCAAAAAGACATCTGCACTCCCATATTCATTGCAGCATTATTTATAATAACCAACATATGGAAATAACCTAAGTGTCCACTGACCAATGAGTGGACAAAGAAAAACGTGATGTGATTAGAGAAAAAATATATAACACACACACATATATACATCCATATACACATCCACAGACACAATGGAATATTATTCAGCCGTAAGAAAAGAAGGAAATCCTGACATTTGTGACAAGGGAAATAAACCCTGAGGGCATTATGCGAAGTGAATTAAGTCAGGCAGAAAAACAAATACCAGGTGATCTCACATAAGTGGAATCTTTAAAGAAAAAAGAAGAAGAAAAGAAAAAGCACTGATACAGAGAACAGATGGGTGGTTGCCAGAGGCAAGGAATGGGTGAAATGGGTGGAAGGGGTCAAAAGGCACAAATTTCCGGTTATAAAGTAAGTCACGGGGATGTAATATACAGCATGGCAACTATTGTTCATAATACTGTACTGTATATTTGAAAGTTGCTAAGGGGGTAGATCTTAAAAGTTCTTATCATAAGAAAAAATTCTAAATGTGAGGGGATGGATGTTAAGTAGATTTATTGTGGTGATCATTTTATAATGTATACAAATATCAGGTCATTATGTTGTATACCTCGAAGATGTCAATTATCACAATTAAAAAAAACCTTAAATTAACAAACTTCAACAACAAAAATTAAACAATAATTGTTCAGGGCGCCTGGGTGGCTCAGATGGTTAAGCGTCTGCCTTCGGCTCAGGTCATGATCTCAGGGTCCTGGGATCGAGCCCCAC
The DNA here is from genome assembly GCF_004348235.1 of Phoca vitulina. NCBI lineage: Eukaryota > Metazoa > Chordata > Mammalia > Carnivora > Phocidae > Phoca > Phoca vitulina. The sequence continues at coordinate 11,673,067 of NW_022589737.1, forward strand.
ATCGGGCTCCCTGCTCTGCGGGGAGCCTGCTTCTCCCTCTCCCTCTACTCTCCCTGCTTGTGCTCTCTCGCTCTCTCTGTCAAATAAATAAATAAAATCTTAAAAAAAAAAAAAAAAAAAACAATAATTGTTCAAAGGACAGAGAATGGAGCTGTCTCTCTTTCCTTCCACTTTATTTTCTCTTCCTTTCCTGGTTGATCATTCTTATCAAAGCAGCCACACATCCCCATCTGTTGCCTAAAAATGATGGGAGATATACTTGCCCACAAAGTAAATTCATTTACAAATCTGCTTTTATTCAACACAGAAAATGCCTTCAAAAAACTTTTAGAAAGATGTATTCCACTAAGAACCTTCATAAGCTGCTGCTAAGAATACAGATGGTGCAGCCATTTTGAAAAACAGGCATTTTCTTAAAACATTAAACATACATTTACCAGAAAACCCAGCAACCTTAGCCCTAGATGTCTACCCAAGAGAAATGAAAATGTATATTCATGTAAAAACTTGTACACCGATGTTCATAGCAGCATTATTCATAATAACCAAAGAGTGGAAAACAACTCAAATGTCCATCAACTGGTGAGTGGTTAAAGAATATATATATGGTATGTCCACATAGTGAAATACTATTCAGCAATAAAAAGGAATGAAGTACTGATATGGTACAAAATTAACTCCAAAAGTATTATGCTAAGTGAAAAAAGCCAAACACAAAACAACACATAATGTATGATTCCATTTATATAAATAGTTCATAAAAGCAAATCTAGAAAGACAGAAACTAGATTATTAGTTGCCTGGGGTTAGAGATTAAATATAAATGGGCATGAGAAATTTTACTGTGGTGATGAAAATGTTCTAAATCTGGATTGTACTGATGCCAGCACAACTCTGTAAATGCACTAAAAACAATTCAATTGTTTAGTTAAAATGAGTGAATTTTATGGTATATAAATTATACCTCAATAAAGATGTAAGAAAAAAAGGGTACAGTGCATAGACCATCTAAAAACAAGGCTTATTCCACTCCTACTGCATTCAAAGCCTAGCTAAGTGCTGTGACATAGTCCCATACTTAAAATAACAAACTTAAAATATAATGGAATGTTAACATATCAAATAAAAAACAGAAGCTTAAAAAAAAGGTGGAACCCAATTCTCCACATCTTGAATATGAGCTATTCTAAGTGACTTGCTTCTACCAAATATAAAACAGTAGTACTGCAGTGTGTGACCTGGGGACTACGTCAAATAAAACAACTGCTTCTGCCTGGTTCTCTCCACTTGGGACGTGAACTTTGAAAGTACTGATTCTACATGAAAAGAAGTCTTAACAACTGCTAAAACATGCTGAAGAGATCACACAGAGAAAGAAATAGCCAAGGAACCCAATGCCGGTCTCCTACTGTCTTACTCTTTTCCAGCATCAACCAGAAAACACATGAATGAGCTTTCAGATGATTGCAGTCCCCAGCCTTCAAGTCACCCTAGCTGACACCAAGTGGAAAAGTGAGAAGCTGTCCCAGATGACCCCTGCCCATATTGCAGATTCATGAGCAAAATAAATGGCATTGTTTCAAGCTACTAATATTTCGGTTGGTTTGTTAAGAAAGCATTGAAAGTCAGATTATCTTTTCCTTACCTTCTTAAAATACTGGACAGCACAATTACAAGATACTTGATAGAAAAATTAATATTCTGTAAGCAAGTATTAAGTCCCTCAAAGCTGAAAACTTTTAGCAACAGGCCAGTCCTCTTTCAATCAGAATGTACAAACCTCAATTTCCAGTCTGGATAATAACTTTATTTTTAATGTTGAATTTTATAGCAGAGATAAAAACATTAAGAGTCAGAATGATCTTCGGTAAAAAAAAAAGGGGGGTAAATATTCAGACAACTTAGCATATATGAATATGCAAAAACATGGAGTTAGATTTTTGCCAGCAGCCTGTATTTATAGGATATAAAACCCACATTCTAGTTGGCTGTGATGCCAAGCAGCATACTTCCCTCCCGGTAAATTGAAAAGGAATCCAGCTTGCTGCTCAGCATACCAGTTCAGAATCCTTCCACATCATATGTCAGAATCAATTAAATCACTTGAATTCAGGTTTGGTCTTTTTTTAGTGAAAGAAATTTATTCCCAACAGGTCCGCTTCCTTCCAGTCCGTATCCTGTACCCCTGCAGCGCCCAGGAGGGTACCACATCTGGTCAAGATAACTTTTCTCCAGACAGTGGGGAAGAAGAGAAGGAACTTCACCAATAAGAGGATATAATCTTGGGGCACCTGTGTGGCTCAGTCACTAAGCGTCTGCCTTCGGCTCAGGTCATGATCCCAGAGTCCTGGGATCGAGCCCCACATCGGGCTCTCTGCTCCGCAGGAAGCCTGCTTCTCCCTCTCCCACTCCCCCTGCTTGTGTTCCCTCTCTCGCTGTCTCCCTCTCTGTCAAAAAAATAAGTAAAATCTTAAAAAAAAAAAAAAAAGAGGATATAATCTTTATCAATAAGGGAATTATAATCAATAACCTGTGAGAAATAGAGGAGATAACTGCAATATTCAATAAAAGTTTGTCACACATTCTAATAAACAAACCTCTTAAGTGAACTTCCCATTCATAAAAGAATTCAAAACTCATGTATTATAAGATCCTAAAGATTTTGTTCACACATTGTGTGAGGAATACTAGAATTATTCCAATTCTAGTATCAAGGTTTAATGCCAAAGAGTAGAAAACCCAATTCAAAGTGGTTTAAATGCACAGAAACATATCAGTTCACATCACAGGAAAAAACAGGGATAGGAGAAGATTCAGGTGAGGCTAATCCAGAAATTCAAAGACATCAATGATCCAGGTTCATTCACTCTTTATGCTCCTCTGCCCAGAATGTCAGCTTCATCCCACAGGCCCCAGCTGGAGAGCCATCAGAAGACTGTCCTTCATTCAGTCTGGCCCAGTGAAGAGAATTCCTCTGCCTACAGAATCAAACCCAGATCCCTTGCCATTTGCCCAACAATGCCACCTGAGCACACGCACCTAACAGGGGAATGCCATATGCTGAGTGGCCTGGACATGGCTCACAAAGCCATCCATGGCAAGAGCCACACCACCACGATGCACTCAGAGCTGGAATGGCAGCCCAAGCAGAAATAGACTTAACGGAGGCAAGAGACCAACTTCCACGGGCACTCAAATTCAAATCTGTCCGCCAAATCTGTACCAAATAGTCTATTTGACCAGTTAGGGGAAAAAAAAAATTCCTTAGTTTCCAAGTGGCTTTTGTCTAAAAGTCGACCCCTACGTCAGTTTTGATCTTAAAATATGGTTAGGGCATAGGAGACATAGTATCCCAATTTAGTAATATATCTGCCATGTGCCCAAATTAGTTCTTGGAACATTTAAACCATATATAGTTGAAGTATTTAAGCTGGGAATGCCTCTTTCCCTCCTTTTCCAGTGGATCAGAGAAAGTAGAGATTCACCACCTATAGGCTATCATGCCCTGGCATCAAGGCAATAAAAACAAGGAGTTCTCCACAAGCAACCATCAGTAAGAACACCAAGGAAAGGAGTGACAAAATCCTCCACAGTAGCAGCAGCTGAGATGGCAGGCTGTGAGCTTCCTAAAGGCCGTCTGTGTTTATAGAGTACCCATGAGTCAGTTATATAAAAATGTTTTATCTGATATTTTCTTGACTCAAAATAAAAGATCCTAATAACTAGTTTTTCTAGTACAATGCTATAATGCCTTACAATGATTCATTTTAAATTAAGTCAGTTCTGTGTTTACTATTTTTTCTTCTTGAACAGTTGTGCTCCTTTCAGGAACTCAGAAATCCATACTCTAGGGTTGCCTGGGTGGCTCAGTCGGTTAAGCATTTGCCTTTGGCTCAGGTCATGATCTCAGGGTCCTGGGATCAAGCCCCACATTGGGCTCCCAGCTCAGCAGGGGAGCCTGCTTCTCCCTCTCCCCCTGCTCATGCTCTCTCTCTCTCTCTCTGTGTGTGTCTCAAATGAATAAATAAAATCTTAAAAAAAAAAAAGCTCTAAGCAAAACCCAAGAAACCTCTGCCATTGAACTTTGTGAAGCACCAAAAAAAATAAACATCGTTGGGATCCTTTTAGGTGTAACACACACACACACACACACACACACACAAATGTGTAACACAAAGGGAGAAAAGTATTCCCTGGATGCTCGGCCAATGATTACAAATCAGCTTTGGTCAAATGAGAAATCTGGAAATTGGTAGTATCAAATACAACAAGTACTTGGAAAGTAGGATTCCTGGAATGTCATGTTTAGGGGCAGTTTACTTTTACTTCCCATTGTTCCTCTAAATGTGCTTAAGAGGAACAGTCCTCCACCAGCTCTCAAGATGAGACTGTGGACAGTCCCCATAATTTTCTGGACATTCAGGAAATGGAAGTCTCTGTATCTCCTACCCACCCACTCCCAGCAGATGTAGGGAGAATCTGAGTTCTGTAAAGGACAAATTCTACCTGGCTTCTTTTCTTTTCCATACACCTTGTTTCCAATTTATTTCTGTTACTGAGCATTTCCAGGATTACTGTGGAATAATGGGAAGGAAAGTTCTTACTTAACACTTAACAACAAAAGATTCTTCTTCTCTGGCCATGGAAATGGCTAAAGTCAACTCTCTCTTGAGGATATTTTCCTAGGTTCTTCAGAGACTCACTCCCCCAGAGGGCTTCACTAACGCCGCCAGCGTTTCTCCTTTGGCTAACCACTCCTGGCTGCCCCTCAGCTTCCATACCCCATATCCTCTTACTGATGGAGGTTCCCTACCTTCTTGGCATGATCCTCTTTTGAAATGACCCCAGGCAAACATTTCCCCCCAAGTCCCCTCAACTGGTCCTTGGTATCCATGCCCTTTGGCATGCCATCACTTCCCTGGAGGCTCAGCCGTCTGTACCATGTATTGCAGGCTACATCAACTTCCTGAAGTATGAGCTGACCACTATCCCCCCCAAGACTGTTATAAAGTCATACCAAGATTCACTGGTTCCCACTGACAGCCCCCCCATCACTCCATTTAAAGATGTAAGACTCACAGTATAACTCACTCAAAGAATCCTTCTCACAAAATCCTCTCTCCACAGCCACCCTCTGTTTATTCATGTGGAATAGAAGAATTGTATAATTCATTTCTGCAAACTTCCCTTGGAAATCTGTAGTTTGGAAAAAAAGGAAAAGAAAAGAAAACCCGGGGGTGCCTGGGTGGCTCAGTTGGTTAGGCGACTGCCTTCGGCTCAGGTCATGATCCTGGAGTCCCTGGATCGAGTCCCACATCGGGCTCCCTGCTCGGCAAGGAGTCTGCTTCTCCCTCTGACCCTCCCCCCTCTCATGTGCGCTCTCTCTCAAATAAATAAATAAAATTTAAAAAAAAAAGAAAAAAGAAAAGAAAACCCGTAGCTTGGTCTTTTATCTCCCTTCCGGATAGGGCACCAATGGCAAAATAATTATCCCAGATGAGCAGCAGAAAGAATTGCACGCTCCAAAGAGGTAGTAGTAATATCAGCAGAAAGGATTTCTCTAGGAACGTAGGAAATAGTCCCTAAGGATTCCTGAAAATTACTAGGTCAGAACAAAGACTTTGGGGGTCTAGATATCATGTAATCTGAGGATTGGGATAGTAAGCCAGTAAAACATGAACTATTACTGTTAATACAATTTCATTAACGCTCAAAGGCTGGGAAGAGCTACTATACAAATTCAGTTTGCTGAAATAGGATAAAAAATTCTTAATTAAGCAAATCAATGAAGGCCACAGATTATCTTAAGTTTTATCTATTTGGTCTTGAAATTAAATGATTCTGGTAATTGTCAACTATTTTCTAATGATATTGTCTCTAGGATAACATTAAGGTTAATTTAGATATCCAGAGTATATATGTCTAAGTTGGGAGGTAGATGAGTAGAAAGGGAGTAAATGTATTCAGAAATACTCTGAGTTTACAGAGATGGTCAGTTTATGATTTCAAAATCATTTACACAAAGGCCACACAATGGGTAACATACATATTCACTATCTGATTCATGTGTTTCCCTAACAGGAAGGAAGTCTATAGGATATGTTTCACACCAAGCCATAAAAATATTTTCTTAAAATTCTTTGCATAGAATCATTAAAACCCTGGCATTAACATTAGGTGAATTCCTTCAATATCACACTCCCAAGAAAACATACAAAGAAAGACAGACAGCAAGAGACAGAGACAGAGAAAGGAAAGAAGGGGAGAGAGAGAAAAGAGGGGGGATACCACCATTTTGCCAGCTAGAATATACAATAAGTCATCCATCACTTAGACTCATGAATCCTGGATGTAAGCTTCTAAGGTGGAGATCAAAGACTCTAGCAAAGTGAAACATTTGACAATAACCAAAGCTCAGTCACCACATGGTTTTCCTCATCCTATTTTGTGCAGAGCTCTCTAGCAATGTTGAGCATTTCAAAACAAATAAATAAATAAATAAGACTAGATTTGCAAAAATAGCTGCCTAAATTGAAGCCATAAAACACATGCACAGTGAATGTGAGTACATGCTCACACAAGCTGGACTTTTAAGGACTGCAACAAAAGAAAGAAAAAAAAATCTGGGAGTGGCACTTCCAAACAGATTTAAGGAGCATGCTGAATAACAGATACACATCTTCCTCTCTCATCCATGCAGAAAGGTCTGCACATGCAGCCAACATAATATTAGAGAAGAGGAAGCATCCATTCGTATTTTTTCTGTCCTTAGATAACATAAGCCAGATGCCAAGATCCAAACATTCTTTACATACAAATTAAGTATTAATGGAATAGTAAAAGTGCTTTTCCTGATATGATAAAAATTTTGTTTTTATTTGGATAGTTGATCTGAACAAAACACTTTAATGCCATTACATCTAATGGTTTTAGCTAACATTTTCCAAACACTAAATAAGAAATTTTCAATTGCCATATTAAGTTAAATCACAGTTTTGTTAACCCTTTATATTAAAGGGGTATGCCCTTTTATCATAAAGGTTAAGAGAATTAACATTCAACTGGTTAGAAACAAGGTATCATATGAGAAACAAACATAAAACGTAATATGAACACAAAATATCATTTGAAACCAGTTCTACACTATTTAACAATTACTAAGAGACTAGTCTATACCAGTTGATTAATTATGAAGTATTTCAACTTTCTTAATTTATGAAAATACTCCAAATTTTTTCCAAAAGCACTACCATTACTAATATTACTAATATTTTCAGAGTTACAGTACCATTTCTCATGATTAATGTGCAATACCCCCAATCCTATTTACTGTTTTCCTTTGTTTTTCTATTAGTTCTTCATACCTGCACTCATAATAATGATTAAGCCCAGCTGTGCCCTGTGCTAAGGGATTCTGAAACAAGTAACACAGCTTCAAGCAGCCTATAGCTTAGAAGGGGAAAAAAATAAGCAATGACTGCAGAACAAAGCACATGTGCAATAGGGGTACAAATTATTCAAAACTTCTCATATTTCAAAATGTTTTCACAGACATTTAAGTTTATACATAACTCATGGAGTAGCGAGAAAAATTATTTAAAACCCAGTATGAGAGCATGGACTCCAAAATTAAATCTGTCTGGATGATTAGATAGATAGATAGATAGATAGATATAACTGATTAGTGGTAGAATCTCAGCTAAGATAATGTAAGTCCATATTCATACACTAAGCTGCATTTCACAGCTCATGAAGATTTGACAAGGTGTTACTATCACACACAACTAGTTACTGAATTCATGTGCTTCCTAGATTTGCATTCAGGATTCCAGTATAGCAGCCGGTACAATATTCTCTAGGCTCTAATCCTCTGAAATTTTAATGACCCTGTCTTTTCTTTCTCATTTCTAAACTGTGTCTCTTAACCTTTCTTGTCATCCCCTTCTAGTGGAAAGGACTTTAGTCATTAGTAGCCCATGAATGAAAAAACATGAGGGCAACCTTAAAGTAAGCACTATTAAACTTTAACTTGGAAAAAAGGGCCAAGGGTAGACCACACAATCTATGTAAGCATGTGCAGAAAAGATGGGGCCACCTATCAAGTAAATAAAAACTATGTATGCTGGGAAATTTCTCACAAACATTCCTATGGCTTTACTTCCAAAGGCTACAATCCTCCCTGCCTGTTTTCAGATATACTTAGTGTGTAAAAGCACAAATCTTGTCTTAATTACAACCAGCTCTAATGAACTATTGGTTAAATTCTTGGCTAAATTATACCCTTAAATTATTTTTTTTTTCCAGCAATGCTTTACTTATTGAACATCTTTGTTTTAGAATTTTGTTTTTGAAATCGTCATCAGAATAGCACATTCATTTCAAATACCCTCAAAAATGACATTTAAAACCCCTAAATGTGGGTGTGGTTTGGGAAAAATATTACTAGAAGCAATTCCTTGTTTTGACCAATGACATCATCATAGAACTAAATGTAGAGCTTCCCAAAGGAAGACAGTACTTATGAAGACACATAATGGTGTATATTCTATAATGTAATAATCTCAATATTTTATGTTGACAGTCTGCAAGATTCATAAATTAAGAGTTAATAAAACAGAGGTTTTTCCCTGTTAGAAAAATACCTCAGACTTCACTGGCTATTGGTTAGTTCAAGGGCTTGCAGAACACTCCAAAAAAAATATTCCCTCTAGTAATACTTGGATTAAAATGGTGATTTGGGAGTTTGGGCCAATTAAGACAGTAGGGAATTGCAGGCCTTAACCAGACACAGCCTCTGTGATGTAAAGCTGAACCATATGTGGTCTTCATTTCTCAATCACATAAACTTGGTGGGGGGAAGCCAGCTAAGGAAGAAAATCTATTGTCCTACTGTCTACACTAACTCTAGTTACTAAGAGAGCTGTAAAAAGTCCTTTTCCAGAGAAGCCTCCGGAGCAAGAGGTGGTCCACCATCAACTCAGAGAAGCCTGAGGAAAGGTAGAACAAAAGAAACAACTCTGAAAATTATCTTTCAGGTTTACAGTAAAAATGAAATGAGCAAACTGCACTCCTTGAAAGATAAGAGATATGTTGGTTTATAATTCTTTCTTCATCAAAAAGATCTCAGTGTGAACCTACTTACTGTCTGGGCTTCCAAGCTTAGGATTTAAATTTAATTTGCTGTAGCATAGCTGCTGGGAAGAAAACAGAGCTTTGAAACAGTATAGTACGGTGGGGAGATAACAGACTAAGAGTCAGAGCTGGAAAACTGGTGGCTGTAGTCATGGCTAGAACTCCAACCAGCTGTGTGACTATTACCTGTCTGGATGCCAGACTCCTCCTCTAACAAATGAGATTACTAGCAAGCACTCCACTTTTAAATCATCTTTTACCCTCACTCAGGTTTGGCTAACCAAAAAAATTCATAGTTTTTGTATCATAAACTGGTATGAACAGATGAAGGTGTTAATTCATTTGGTGTTAATTCATTTTTGGAGGTTAGTTTCTGTTGCTACTAAACTATCTGAAGATGTCCCACCTTTTGGTCATAAATAATCACATTTGTGAACTGTAAAACCTTCTGCTCTGCTGGAAAAAAGAAAACTGTACAAAATGTAGAATGAGACCACACAGTCCACATGGGCACAGAGCAAAGCATTTTATAATGATAGAAGATTGTTCCTCTGAAAACATCTGGAAGTCTTTCAGATTAAATCACTACAGTTCACAAACAGTGTAGAAATAATTTAATCATTTCCACCATGGCTGAGGAAATTGAAGGATGAAGAGTTTTCAGAAGGAAATTTGGATGATCCAATTAACTAATGTTTTGTTCTAACATGAAAAGCAATGGACTTGTGGAAAATGACACCAGAATTAATAGTAATCCCAGTTTTATTTATTACCATTATAAAAGGTGGCTAAAAACTTGAGGTACTTACCCCACCACCCACCCCTACAATTCAGCAGAAATGTATCTGGGTAATGATGTTAGAAAACTAAATGTCAAAAAAACACGAAGAAATATTCAACCATCAGAAATTCCTAATTCTAAAGATACACCCTAAAATTTGTAAATGAACTCAAACTGAGTTAAGGTTATACTGTAAGGAAATTCCAAGTTTTATTCCAGAGCCAAATTACTGAAAATATTTGTGTTCTGTGTAAGTAGTGAATTGTGTCCTCAGCTCCAAGAGTATCAAACACCGTCCTCTAGACAGAGTTTTTGACCTTACCTGAGTCCTGTGGAAGGATCACCTCTGGGCAAATGGTAAAACAACTTCACACTAATGACTGTTTTACTCATACATTTCTCTACTTCAAGGACAGTCACTAGGTATTCACACTGGTAGAAGTATCTATCTGGGTTAATAAATCAGGAGAAAAAGACAATTTCTACTCTGGAAGTGATTTAAATCTAGAGTCACTAGAAATAAACCCATCATTTACCACTGAAGAATGTGGTTTTGATTAAGGTAAAATAAGAATGAATACACATACACATTGCTCAAGATGTTTCAGTTATAATAAAATAGTGCTTCAAAGTACATTGAAAGGATATGTAAATATGTAGAAAGAGAATATTAAGTAGAAAAATAAGTTAGTGAAAAAGACAACTAAGTTGAGTTTTTAAAAAGGCAATAAAATGGAGAGAAGATGTCTACTGTTTCTTTGGTTTTCTTTTACTTTTGCCTTTTTTTTTTTTTTTTTTGAGGGAATAGGGGAAAGAATATAACTTGCCTAGACACACACACACACTATTTTACAGCCACATTTTACTCCTACTGATAAAACAATGGGGTGATTCTTCTCATTTTGAACAGGCTGCCAAAAGTCATGCTCCTTCTCCCTTCCCTCAACAGTTTACCAGCACTTGAAACTTGATTATCTGGAAACTGGGAGATAGCATTTCCAAACTACATTAACAAAACCTTGCTCTAGTCACATTTCCCTTTTCTTTTCTTTGCCCACACTTTGTTCTATGAGACAAATCTCTTTGCTGTGTATCAATAGGTCGCTGCTTACTCAGGGCCCTGGCTCCTCCAACCTGAAAAAGCCTAGAATCTACCGCTTTTTTCAAACCAAAATCCTACCCAGTCCCGGTCACCGCAAGGTCTGAGTACTTCATTCCATACCCATCTCTCTCTACCTCTAAGATCCCCTTCGTACTTAACATCACAGTTCAACAAATCAGTGTTTTCTAAATGTTTCATGTTTACACTGGGCTTTTCTACGTAAGCTGACAGGAAGCCTTACCCCAAGGCTAAGTCAGATCCTTTTCTCACATCTCTCCAGACAACTGGAAAGGAAAACACTTAATAAAAAAAAAAAAAAAACTAATGACTGATGGTTAATAAAAATAGTTCTGTTCTAAAACAGAGACATGGGTACATTTGTTACAGCATATTCCTGGAAATCATAAAGTGCACCTTTATGCACTGGACCTACACTGAAATTAACAGCTATATTCATATTTCAAGACTGAAGATGTAACCAACAATACATTACAAAAGTAATAAAGTAACCACTCTATGCCTCTACTTACTTTAAAAAAATGTCAAACTGTGCTCATAGTTCCAGTATACTATTATGAAACATAGATGGATTAAAATAAAACCAAAATATCACTATGTAATATCATAAATTTAACTTAGCACAAACTGATTCATTAGCTATAACAATGATTTAACAATTTGTTTTCCTTCTTAAAATGGAGATAGTCTTTTTAAAGAATGATTTGAGTTCAAGTTTCTTTCATCTTCTTAAAGTCTATTTATTTATTTATTTATTTTTATTATTTCTTAGGTCGGGGGGTGGGAGAGGGAGAGAGAGAATTTTAAGCAGGTTCCACAGCCCAGCACAGAGCCTGATGCTGGGCTCGATCTCACGACCCTGAGATCATGACCTGAGCTGAAATCAAGAGTCAGACACTTAACCCCTAGTCTCTTTAAAACTTTCCAAAGAAATATAAATAGACACTTTCTTTTTCTCTCAGTAACATTACAAATGGCAGCAAAGAACATTCAAGAGTCCCTCTGCAGATGAGAACACCAACTGACATCATTGAGCAACTTGGCAAATATTGACCACAGCAGCCTTGAAACACGTTAAGGACATCATACTGTGACTTTGGTCTTTTATCTGTTTCTGGCTTACCCTATCCTAACTCTACTTGGAAAGTACCTAATAACCTCAGTGCTAACTCAGAAGTAGGAATCAATGTGGGGTCTGTAAAAATTAAGAGTATCTGCAAAATTATGGAGAAGAGGTTATAGTCACACTTCTTTGGCAATTAGCAGGGGTTGTCTAGGAACTACCAATGTGAATATGAAACTCAAGACTTTACTGTGGCTTATAGTACTTTTTGAACATCTACTGTCACCAAGAATTATGGCAGTACTAGTAGGTTAGGATTCTGTAACAAAAACTGTCAATAAAAACTTGAGAAATCATACAGAAATTCCTGAATATGGAATCAAGAATTCCTGAATATCAAGGGGGAAAAATGTAGCTCACAGGCTTAAAATCAAGCTATTCCTGTACTAACCTTAAACCCCTTATTTTGCATTTGGATACACATTTGAAAAGCTCCATAGTAATCTGATTTTATTTAAAAAATAATTATATAGCCTTAATGTAGCAGGCACTGTTCTAAGAGCTTTACAAATATTAATTCAGTTAATCCCCATAATAACCCTACAGTGGGAAGGTTGTTACCCTATTACTAATGGGGAAACTGAAACATACAAATGTTACAGTGATGTGCCTAAGGTCACCCACAGCTAATAAGAAGCAGATCCACTGATTTCATATCTGTGTTCTTAACCATTATGCTATGCGGCCTCTCCTAAAATATCCCAAGCTAAACTCAGCACATTTCCCCACCCTCTCCCATTCAGCATTCCCTCCGTGTACACCGGCATCCTCTTTCTCATAGTAATTTACTACCATATCCACCTCTTTCATCTCTGCTGCCCTTTACTCCCACAAAATCAGATGTTGCCCCATCCCTTCTATTTCCATGCACCCCTTGCTTTCATCTCTCCCTCTCCATCTCCACTAGCAGAGTTATCATTTAGGATCTCATTTCCTCTCAGCATTAATACAGTAGCTTTATGCCACTACCAATAAAATGGATTTATTCAGTATGCATTTACTAATCCAGGTCCCTTGCTAAATGTTGTTAATGCAAAAATGAATTAAAGCCCTGCTTTTGAGAGAGTGACATACCAGGGCCTCCAGCTCTGATGATGTAACCTGAAAATACTCACTGAAGTTCTACTGCCTTCTGAACTATGTCCAAACTCCTTACCTAACTTCTAGGTTTTCCGTAATATGGATTTTTCTTTCATTCTACCCTTACCACTCAAACCAAGTTTTTCCCTCTAAAGCCACGCATGTTTTCACATCTCCCTAATATTTGCTCATGTTCTCTTTTCTATTACAATGCTTTTTCTGCCACCTTTATATGGTCTGGCTGAAATCCTACCCAACTATCAAGGCTCAGCTTTCTCAGATATTCCCAATCAGACAAAACTACCCAGGAACCAGAGAACTTTATACCACCTTGAACTAGAACCACAACACTTATCAGTCTGCCTTGTATTTTCCTATTTACAAACAAGCTCTAAAAACACAATTACATTTTATCCTTTTGGAGGAATGCATTCTCCAATACTCACCCCAGGAACAGGGGTTTTCTCCCTACACTTCACTTCTGTCACTTGACATTTCCTTCCCTCCTCCCCTCTTCTTCTCTACCTGCTGTTGCTGGCATATGTCATTTAAGACCTGGTACAGGGACACCGGGATGGCTCAGCCGGTTAAGTGTCTGCCTTTGGCTCAGGTCATAATCCCAGGGTCCTGGGATCGAGTCCCACAACAGGCTCCTTGTGCAGTGGGGAGCCTGCTTCTCCCTCTGCCTGCCGTTCCCCCTGCTTGTGCTCTCTCTGACAAATAAATAAAATCATTAAAAAAAAAAAAAAAAGACCTGGTACAAATTCTGTCTCCTCCACAAAGCCTTTCTAAATCCTTTCAACTCAAAGTAATTTCTCCCTCCGCTGAATTCCCTAACGCCCTACCTGTACGGCTCTTCTAGCTGTCATCAGTTGGTGCATCACTGATGTGCATCTCCACCAATAACTCAGCATCTCAGGAGAGGACATTTCTCTTACTCATTCCCTAGGATATCTATTATAGCACAGAGGCCATTAGATGACAAGGATAATGGGTGAATAATGGGTTAATGGGTGACTGCACTTACACATGCTGGTGCCTGGCCCAGAAGCTAACAAAATTAAAGGGAACCAAATAACTCTAGAGGAAGGAGGATGGCAGGAACAGGCAGAAGCACATTAAGGGGTAAATCAGCAGGCATTCTTAGCATTTTTCAAGCAATATAATTCCCTTTGCCTGTGGTCTCCCCATGCTAGACCTGTTCTTAGTCTAGTGAAGCCAATATGAATGGTTTGTAACTTATGAAATGACTTCATGAAAAAAATAAATGACATGCCAAGCTGGAATTCTGATGACATTCCTATAGACAGATGGTTACAATATTGGTTTGGTTCTGTGAACTCAGTACTCACTAACCAAAGACCTCATGCAAGGCCCTGTGAATTGTTGGGGATGAAGACAGCTAGAGAAGCAGTTGGTTGTGTGGTTTAGAGCTGCACTTCTGGATACAGATTTTCAGTTCTGCTACTTATAAACATCAATAGGTAGGCCTCAATTTTTCCACTTATAAGATAGCAAGAGGGGAAGAATGAAGGGGGGGAAATCGGAGGGGGAGACAAACCATGAGAGACGATGGACTCTGAGAAACAAACTGAGGGTTCTAGAGGGGAGGGGGTGGGGGGATGGGTTAGCCTGGTGATGGGTATTAACGAGGGCACGTTCTGCATGGAGCACTGGGTGTTATGCACAAACAATGAATCATGGAACACTACATCAAAAACTAATGATGTAATGTAGTGTGATTAACATAACAAAATTTTTTTTAAAAAGTAGGAGAATAGAACTTAGCTCAAACAGTGGATGTGAGGATTAAATAAGAGTATGCAAAAGTGCTTAACACAGTGTCTGACATATAGAGAGATTAAGCAACACTAGTTATTACACAAATACACTTCATCTAAATTCAATTCAGCAACAATTACCTGAGCTTCCACTCATTATCAAAAAACAACATTAAGCATTAAAGAGAATAAAGACAAGAAACCACCCCTATCTTGAGAGCTTATTAAGTCTAAAACACCACTAAGCACCCCCAATTAACTATAAGTCAGATAATGTTGAGACACCCTACAAGATACACTTGAAATGGGCCTCCAGTAAACACACTAGTCCAGGGGTTCTCAACTGGGGTTATCTGGCAATATCTGGAGACATGCTGGCTTATCCCAGCCGGCGTCATCAGGTCAGAGGTCTCCTACCAGTATTTAGTAGGTAGAGGGCAGAGATGCTGAACATCCTACAATGCACATCCTACAATGCACAAGACAGTCCTCCACAATAAGGAGTTATTTTGCCCAATGTGTCAATAGTCCTAGGTTGAGAATCCCTCTTCAAACTGTAAATGCCTCTGTTCTGGAGTGCCAAGCCCCACATCTCTACCCACTGCCTGATTCACTTTTGATGAGACGGGCTTCCCGAGGCTTTGACAGTGTGGAAATCTGCCAATGTTGTGTAATAGTTATTGCTCTTGTAGACTTTATCTTTCTTTTGTTCTAGGCCTATCCTTCCACATGTTATCACATGCTCAACAAGGCAATGATCAGACCCTATGAAGCTGCTTCAACTCCCAGTTTTATCTTCCCCCCCCACTGCGGCTCATCTCACCTCCTTTCAAGCTCCAGTTATAAAACAAAGAGAGGTTTGCATGAAAATATCAAACTATTCTCATTTTCTGGAGCTGGCAGTAGAACCTTTTAAACATTTGCCTGAAAAAAGTAAAAGGTAAAAAAAAAAATACTGTTACCTCCTAACTGTTGCGAATTAAAATAATGAACCTTCAAATGACTGAATTACCAGTGTATAAACGTACCATGGATTACACTCTTGTTGCCACAACAATCATCATTCTTGATCATTTAACAACTTAAAACACATAGTAAAAAAAAAGTTACTGTTTTGACATTTTCTGCCCTACCAGAAAGTATGCTCTTCATCAGTGTCTTCTGAAACAGTTTCCTGTTGCTTTAAAATGTTCATTGTCTGTTAACCTTTAAAATTCATAGATATAAAGCATATATCCTCGCCCACCCCAACCACATCTAAAAGCAAACTTAAATCCCTACGTTGTCACTCCCATTAGGATGGCTTCTATCAATCAAACAGGAAACAGCAAGTGTTAGGGCAGATGTTAGGAAGGATGTAGAGAAACTGGAATTTTGTGCACTGTTGGTGGGAATATAAAATGGTGCTACCACTCTGGGCAACGGCATGGTGGCGCCTCAAAAAATTAAAAGGGATTGAAAGCAGGGTCTCAAAGAGATATTTACACACCCACATTCATAGCAGCATTATTCACCATAGCCAAAAGGTGCAAACATTCCAAGTATCCATCAACAGATGGATAAATCAAATGTGAAATATACTCACACACAGGATTATTCTTCAGTCTTAAAAAGGAAATAAATTCCAACACATGCTACAATACGCACAAACCCTGAGGACATTATGCGAAGTGAAAAAAAGCCAGTCACAAAAAGCAAATATTGAATGATTCCACTTACACGAAGTATTTAAAGTAGTCAAACTCATAAAAATAGAAAAGTAGAATGATGGCAGCCAGGAGATGAGGGGAGGGGAACTGGGGAGTTGTTTAATGGGCACAGAGTTTAAGTTTTGCAAGTTCTGGAGATTGGCTGCACAATAATGAATATACTTACTACTAAACTGTACACTTTAAAAATGGACAAGATGGTAAATTAAATAATGTGTATTTTACTACAACTTTTGAAAAACACAAAGTTGTTAATATTAATGTCACTCTTAGGTGTTCTCTTCATGGAATCACTAACTAAAAATTCTTTACATATTTACAATTTTGTCAATTAAACTTCATCAACTTTACTTACTCTCACTCTCAGCATAATCTCATACGACCTCCAGTGAATTTAAATACCACTTATACATTGATGACAGTCAAATTTCTATTTATAGCCCTGACTTCTCCTGACTTCTACTCAACAGCTCCAGCTGACTGTCTAATTACTTAACATGTCTGAAATGAAACTCTTGAGAATACCCACTATACATACCTGTCCCCCACCATGACCATTCCATCTGAAGATCCCCATCAGGATAAAAACATGAGATAAGTGGTTTTCAGCAGGTTGACTTTGCCCCCTAAGGGATAAAATGTCTGAAGACAATTTTGGTTGGTATAACTTGGCAGTGGGGGCGGGGGTGGGGTGGTGGTGAGGAATACATGAAGAATATAGAGGCCAGGGAAGTTGCTAAACATGCTACAATGCACAGGACAGAACTCCCTAACAAAAATTTATCTGGCCCAAAATGTCAATAGTCCTGAGTTAGAGAAACTACTCCTATGAAATATAGTTGCCTCATCATTCCCACAATCCATATTTGATCAATCAGCAAATCCTATTGGTATCACCTATGAAATAAGCCAGAATCTGATCACTTCTACCATTTTCATCCTGGTGCAAGTCACCATGGTCTTTTACCTAATGAAATAACCTGACTGATATCCCCAGTTAGGAGATAAGTATTCAGCCTTGTCCTCTACAGTCTACAGGAAACATAACAGTCAGGGTAATCCTTTAAAATTCTATTTCAGTTCTTGTCACTCCTCTGCTGAAAGACCCTTCCACGGAGCAAAAGTCCAGTTCCTTGTAGGGCCTCCATACTCTTTACATCCCCCCATCTCTCCACCCCATCCCACTTCACCTCTTCTCACTTTTGCATTTACTTCTATGCTTTCACCACAACTGGCTTCTATGCTGTTCCTTAAATACTCTCCAGCCTCAGGGTCTTTGCACTTGCTATTGAGTTGTGTGAGCTACTTTAAAAGCACTTCCATCAGAGACCTGCAGGACTAACTGCTCTTTCTTTTGTCTGGTCTCTGCTTCAATGATATTAATCACTGAGGTCTTCTCTGACTACGCTACATTAAAACACACTTATACCCCTCCAATTACATACGTGTTACACCATTAAAACAGACCTCCACTACCCATCCTCCTTTATCTTTCTTTTTCCAGAGTACCTATTACTATCTGATAATACACACTGACTCACTTCCTCCAAAGCAATAATTTCTGTTAAATCCACATTAAAATAAATATGGAACTACTAAAATGTAAGATGTTCATTCATATAATACTTAATATCTAACGTATTGCTGGTGGTTTCCATTTTACACTTTGGGAAAAGCCAAAACACTTCTATAAAAGAGGAAAAAGAAAAAGAAAAAATCCTGAGGATCATAGGGCTTTACTTGATGTCAACAATTCACTGGAATTGAGACTTTCTCAACTTTGCATTCTGGTTTCATGCTGACTATAGAAAATGCATTTTCTTTGCATCACTTAAGTAGTATTGTTGTATGTGGTGAGCAGAAATTACACTGTGGATGAAAGACACAGTGAACAGAATGAAAAATCCTAGATCAGTGGGGATATTTTATTTTGCCATGAGAAACTTAAATAGAAATACAGTAATTACTATGTAGAGCACTTTTCTGCCACCAGATATAGTCATACAAATTAAGAGTAGACCAGTTTTTCAAACAGTGTTTCTATTGTTGAAATTGTCTGAAAGATCTAAAACTTTGGCAGAAGTCTGGAAACATTGTTAAAGTGAGTTCTTCATAGGGTACCACATTTTCCAAATGAAAAAAGGAAATATACTATCTTCAGGACCAGCCTGTGGTTTACCACTACGCTAGTAAGAAGTTAATCAATTTTCTGTAAGTTAGATTGTTACAGTAAATTCTCATCTCTTATCTAGCATAGTTGGTTAAAATCATTCTTTTTCACTGATTCACTATATATTTTTTTCTATTTAGTTCTTCTTTAATATCTTAAAATAAAGGTTTGTGATTTCACACACAAAAGTCCTGCACATCCTTTGCTAAGTTATTCTTAAGTAACTTATTCTTTTGTTGCAAGCCGAAGTTGTGTACAACAATGTTATTTATAACTATCAACCTGGCTAGACTCTTATTTCTAATAAATTCTCTGTAGATTTAGAATTTTCTATGTGGGATAATCACATCAAGAAATGATAGAATGAAATAAACTAAATTAAGTCTTATATCTTTTATGCCATTGGTTTTATTCTACTCCACAGACTTGGACCCTCCAAAACAATATAGAATTTAAGCAGGAAGAGTGTACATCCTTGTCTATTTCCTGATTTTTAAAGTGAATGTTTCCAATGTTTGGAAGAATGAACATAGTGTATTCTAACTCCTGTAAAATTTCAGACACAATTCATTATCATACTATTCTGTTCAAATGACAATGTTAATTGGAAATTTCATAAGGCCATTACTATGCTGTAATACAAGAGTTGGGTAATTTCCAAATCACCACAATTCCCTTGTGTTTGAAAACAGCCCTGATATTCAGAGAACACATGTAACCTACTCTGTCCCCTTGGCCTTGGGTGATTGGTCAAAGGTCTTTAAGTGACCTGGACTGGGCCAATCAGAGTTCATTTTAAGATTTTTTTGTTTTGTTTTTTTAGTTTACCAAGGGAAGCCAGACAGGCCCCCTCCAGAAAGAATTTCTGCGAGGTATAGTGGCAGTGTTTATGATTCAGCTTGTAGAAGAAGCTAACTAAGAATGAAGATGACAAGCAAATGAAAGGCAGAGATAAAAAGCCTCTTAGAGGCCTCAGAGTCCAGGAGTCCAGATGCTCCAGAATCTCACATGCAACATGTTTCCCACAAATAAATGAGATACCCCAGTGTCTCCACCATCAATTTTTCTATTTGCCTTGCAAATGAGTGTCCTGGGTGACACGCAACAAACTGCAATGTGAAATAACCCAAGGGATCTTGATAAGAATCCAACAGTCAGACTTGGGTTTCAGTTATGAATTCTGATTCTGAATAATCTGTTAATTTTAATTAGTATTATAACTTAAAGTATAATATAATAAGCTATTATACTTTAATTTTACAAAATGTTACCATTAGGAGAAACTGGGTAAGGAATACACCAGATTTCTGTATTATTCTTCATAATTGTGTGTAAATTTATAATTATCTCAATTAAAAAAAAAGTCTTCATTCTCTTTTATCTTGATGGTAATTAAATTTGTAACTTCTTCGGCAGTACATGGACACTAGGACTATGGTTTAATTACAAACAAGGACAAAAACATTCTGCTCACTGAAGAATACCTCAATCCTTTATTTCTGAGTATCCATTGGTCTGTCAGCTGATATTTCCCAACGATCCATAGCTTTGTTACATTATTTAAAATTTCCCTTCATGATCTCTTTTACTAATGTTTTTCTAGTCTACTTTATGTCTACTTAGGTTTATTTTCTCTGCCCTTTAAAATCAAATGCCCCATCCAGGGCTTAAAGAACTTTTGTGGAATGGTAACACAATGACTTTCTATATATTTTATCCTTTATAATATCAAAGTATCTTTGTACTTCCCATCAAAAAAAAAATCAGAACACGGTTTATAAATGTAGTAAAGACTAGCACATCCCCAAGTGTACCAATGAGAAATGATGGCTGATATCAGAGTAAAGGTATTTCTGAAAGTACAAAGGTAAAAATAGAAAGATTTCAACATGATGTGTAATTATAAGATTCCAAAGTAAAGCAGCCTATTCAACTGGGATAAATGACAAAGACAGGAAGATGCACGAACTAGAGATGGGAGGAAGGAGATGGGGAGCACAGGGGCTGCGTCCAGCAGCAGGCTACTGCAGCTCATATGAATAGTGACAGCCCTGAGTGACAGAAAACTTCACACCCAAAGAATCATGCCAAAGTAGCAAAACTAAAAAGAAAATCATCAATTCCTGTTTACATCTTGACTGAAAAAACATGTGAAACTTTTTAATTCAAGCACCCTATTTTAAATTAATTGCTTTAAAAATAGCACTATCTGGTGGAAAATTTCCCTTTAAATCCTTCCATACAACCAAGGTTAATCTTAAAAAAGAATAGAGGGATCTTGGGAAACAGGAAAATATAAAGAATGGATGCCTACTATCATTTATTCATTTAAAATCTTTAAATCTAGGAATTTGATATATACCCATGAAATACCACCGTGAGAATGGCATCAATCACACACACATACACAAAAATCATATCCAGATATTACTGAAACTGATACAACAAAATACAAATACATTTTTAAATCTGCACCAGCTAATTTACCTTGGCTGACGGCTAGCCATGACAGCAAGACCCAAGCATACAAACCTTAATTTTACTAAGGAAAATACAACCTTCTTTTCAACAATCCTTTTTCAAGAGCTAATAAGGAACGAGACCACTGAGTCTCAGATTTATCTCTTTTATTCCCCTTTCTTATACTTTGGGGTAGAAACGTCAATGAGCAACAAAATAACTAAAAAGCCGCCTGCCAGGGTAGGCTTCACTGTCTGGCACTGATCATACCTATTAAAAGAAAATTTTAGAATTTTAACAAACATTTCCAGTTAAGTGTCCTAAGTCTTCTTCAGTTTAAAATCAAAAGACATAATTTCCAAGTATGAACATTTTGAAGTATTTTCTGAAATCCTAGCAACTACCCTATTCAAGTCCTTCATACTAAATTAACAAATGTCCTCAAAGAAAGTTTATTTCTCTTACACTTGTCCATAATGAACTCAAACAATCTGAGAAATGGTAAATAAGAAGCTGTGATAACTCTCAACAATCACCTTTTCTTTTTTCTGTATGTGTTAACTAAACACTACTAAATTTTGGCCAACTAATATGGCCAATATATACATGGAAACACCCAATATACACATTCAGAATACCCAATATATACATGGAAAAAAATACAAAAGAGATCAGGCCTTTGCCCTTGCAGGCCTCTGCTCTTCAATAAAAAAGAGAAGACAGAGGATATGAAAGAATGACTTCCAGTGAGCTGGAAGTCCAAAGACCTGAAAAGGAGTCCTACATCTTTGCGTCTGTCACTTACTAGTGGTATGTACTACCTTGAGTAACTCATTTGCAGTCTGAGCTCAGTTTCAGGTTGTGGTAAAGATAAAAGTGTACATAAAAGTACTTTGCACACTTTAAAAAATACAAATAAGTACTAGGACTGTTATCAATAAAAAATTAAATCCACTAGTGTTGCAGTCATGCTGAATTGTGTGTGATCTGCCACCTCTCAATTCTACCTTAGTATTTCACCAAATAATGGGAAATCATAGGAAACCTCTGCAATTCAATAAATGTGAAAATCAGAACTTTGAACATGGGAGAACACTGAGATGGCTTATTTTTTAGATTTCAGGTGAAATCACTATATAAAAATGTTGGTGTATAGGCCAGCATACCTAAAGTTTGTTTCTAATAAAAGTTAACCTAAAATATACCAGAAATATAATCAATATTCATGCATATAGAATGCTGGCTACCATGCTTCATTTATCTGAGACAAAAAAAAAAAAAAAAACTAATTGGATGAATGGATAAAGAAGATGTGGTATATATATACAATGGAATATTATGCAGCCATCAAAAAAAATGAAATCTTGCCATTTGCAATGACGTGGATGGAACTAGAGGGTATTATGCTAAGCAAAATAAGTCAATCAGAGAAAGACAAGTATCATATGATCTCACTGATATGAGGAATTTGAGAAACAAGACAGAGGATCATAGGGGAAGGAAGGGAAAAATGAAACAAGATGAAACCAGAGAGGGAGACAAACCATATGAGACTCTTAATCTCAGGAAACTCACTTAGGGTTGTTGGAGTGGAGGGGGGTGGGAGGCATGGGGTGGCTGGGGGATGGACGCTGGGGAGGGTAAGTATTATGGTGAGCGTTGTGAATTGTGTAAGAGTGCTGAATCACAGACCTGCACCCCTGAAACAAATAATACATTATATGTTAATAAAAAAATAAAAAAAAAAAACCTAATTGGACGTAGTATATAACAGTACCAATGCCCAGAAACTCAAGGATAATCAATATCACCTACTGACGGCATATGAGCAATGCAAACATTTATGTCAAAAGGTTAAACAAAGGAAATCATCTTTAATCAAGAAAAATAAGGACATGAAATTTTTGACATTTAAAACATTCTCCAATTCCATGAATCCTTGGTTCAAAGATGGTGATGAGGGTAGGGGGTGGGGGATGGGACTTAAATAGGTTTAGTGCATATTTTTGACTCCCACATGCCAAAATCTGATGTGGAAAATGTCAATTGATTGATGGGCTGAGTTTTTGCTGAAATATATGCATGAAATATGATGAAAGTATGATGAGATTTTAAAATACGAAAAATTTGAAAAAATAATCTAATTTCAAAATTTATAATGCCTGTGTTCTTCCCTCATTTTGTAAGATATTAAAATAATATACCTAAAACACTTACCAGAGCATCTCACATACTGTATTAACAATACGTGTTTGCTACTGTTATGCAATTTTTAATTAAAATAGAGTCTTCGTTTGTAACATTATGGATTATGTGAAGGCTGTGGAACCCAACAGCCTGGGTTTAAATCCTCGCAGGACCACTTATTGGCTATGTGTCTTTGAGACTATTCTTTAAAATGGGTGTATTAATAGCATACACCTCAGAGGGTTGCTGAAAACAGATTAGTTAAAAATATAAAGCAACTACAGCAAAGCCAGGTACCTTGAAAACCCTCCAGGTTAGTTATTATCTATAGCAGTGCCTCCCAGTAGAAATATAATACAAACCACATAAAAACTAACACACTTCAGGTGCTCAATAGCCACATATGACAAGTGTCGAATGTATTAGGCGTCACATATTTTTTAAATATCTTGAGACTCATGACAGCTCAAAATCTTGTATCAATAACCAAGTAATTCACCTTTCTGACACATATATTCTTTTTAATAAAGATCTAATTTTGTTAGAACATAAATAGAGAAAGATCACTTTTTATTTCATGCCCTATTAATCCTTATGTTGGACTGCTTATACTTAAAAAAAATGTAAGAAAGGAAAATAGAGGTTTTAATACTCTTATAAAAGAAACAACTGTTAAGGTTGTAAATTTCCGCTCCCAGCCCTTCATGATTTTTTTTGTTCCGAAGTAATACCCAGACACTTAGCCCATTTCAGGAAAGTACTTCTATAACCCGAGTATAAAAAAAGTATTAAAAAAAAAAAATCTGAGCAGTGAATAGATGGGTGTTAAGGAGGGCACATATTGCATGGAGCACTGGGTATTACACGCAAACAATGAGTCATGGAACACTACATCAAAAACTAATGATGTACTGTATGGTGACTAACATAACATAATAATAAAAAAAAAGAAAGAAAGAAAAAAGAAAGAATATAAATCCTGGGAAACCTAAAGCAAAATTTATAACTTACACACCGGTCAAATATGAATGTTGTGGGTGATAATGGTTTAAAAAATGAATAGTTTCTTAAGTTAATCAAAATGGAAACTAGAAGAAATAAATTCATCTGTATAAATTTTTCAAGATAAACATTAGCTGAAATATTCTGAAGCTGAGGCTTCCTCAATTGGTGACAAGGATACAGCTAAGAAAAAAAAATCTGTATTGCTACATACACACTCCACATGTGTCAAAGTTAGGGACTCAGAGTACCCAAAAAGTAAGGGGCCCAGGGGAAGGGAAAGAGGAGCAGCATAGGGTAGATCAGATAATTTGGACCCTCCATCCTGAAGAACCCCGCAGTCACTGGGTCCACATCCTACACCTTTCTATTTATTATCATCCCCCATCTCTGTTATAAGCCAAGTGAATAAATGGGACTTTGAGTAAGCTGTCCAAACAGCTTTCTCCTGGTTCTCCTATTGATCTAAATCTCCTTTGTTGATTCTACCTCATCTGACCAAAGTCTGGACTCAAGGCACCTCAGCGCTCAATCCTCCCACCTTTTCTCTTCTGTCTATATACTCATAGACCAAGTGATCTCATACATTCCCATAGCTTTAAATTCCCTCTACATGTTGACAACTTCAAAATTTACGTGTTCCCCTGAACTCCAGCCTCATCTATGTAGATGCTCCCTAGACAAGGCTACTTAGATACCTAGTAGGCATCTAAATAGATTCAAAATTTAACTATTTTTTCCCATCGTTTTCTTCATCTCAGTAAGCGGCAGGATCTCCTATCAGCTACATTATTTTTCTTTTTAGCTCTCACCACCACCAGAAATAATTTGTTTAATGTCTGCCCAGTAGAATGCAAGCTGCATGAGAGCAGCTATTTAAAGGGCACTCACTTAGGCTGTATGGAAAATGCAGACCCCCAGGGGAGTATATGGGCTCAAGTCTGAATGACAAGATGGAACCAGTCTTTTTTTTTTTTTTTAAGATTTTATTTATTTATTTGACAGAGAGAGAGGGAACACACGCAGGGGGAGTGGGAGAGGGAGAAGCAGGCTCCCCGCTGAGCAGGGAGCCCGACGCGGGGCTCGATCCCAGGACCCTGGGATCATGACCTGAGCCGAAGCAGACACTTAACAACTGAGCCACCCAGGCACCCCAAGATGGAACCAGTCTTGAGAGGATATGGATCAGGACAAGGCAGAGGAAAGCT
This sequence comes from Phoca vitulina, assembly GCF_004348235.1. Lineage (NCBI taxonomy): Eukaryota > Metazoa > Chordata > Mammalia > Carnivora > Phocidae > Phoca > Phoca vitulina. The sequence goes on from NW_022589737.1 coordinate 11,698,820, forward strand.
GTTCAAGGCAGAGGAAAGGACAAATGCAAAGGTCTAAGTCCAAAAGAAGCTGTACATTAAGGGGAGTAGAAAGAAAGCCAGTGGGGAGAGAGAACAGGGAACAAGAAGGTGAGTATTGAGAAGGAAAGAATGATGGGTAGAGTATGATTCCAGGGATTCAGGAAGAGGGAATGTCAAGCCCAAAAGCCTAAAGAGTCAAATTCAGTATTTCAATACAAATAACAAAAAAGAGGTTACCCAGATCTCTTTCAGAAGGCCTCAAATAAGCATTTCATGTTTCCCTAGGGTGTTATCTTGGTATGTTAGTATTTATTCAAATTAATTTTGAACAGCCTGGACTAAAATGATAGTGTGTGCACAGCCAAGTTAGCTGTGATGTGAAGTAAACAGCAGTTCCTATAGTGGTATGGAAGCTGAAGAGACCTTACCACAAAGTTTATATGGCTTAGATGCCACTCCTTGTGCTGGGGACAGACCCAGAGTCTATAACAGGACATCTGATCTACAGCATCTCTAATCATTTAAGTGCTGCATTCTATGGGGAAAAATTCTAACATTTTGACTAAAGATGCACTTAAAAAAAAAAAGAACCCATGTCACTGATCAATACCAATATCCTCACTGTAAGTAATAAGCATTTTACTGAGGTCATTACAAAGGGCTATTAAATTACTTCTTGTAGTTGTATCATTAAAAGCTGTTCTTGCATAGCCACATGATGGCAGATGTCAGTCAACTTGCAAAGAATTTATCCTGGAGGACGGTTTTTCCAGCAAGAAGTATGAGACAGGATAAACTATACCCTCAAAAGTTTCTGAAATGGGTATTTCCTATCACTGTCTCTGAGTCACTTTGTTGTTGAATTAAAACTATGCATTTTTAGTTGGCTTTAGCAGAATTTTTTAATTCAATACTTCAGGTTAGTAAGGAACTAAAAAAGAGGCCCCATTTCTTCAAAAAGCAAATCAATATTTCTTTGGGCTTTTTTTCTGCAAACAATCTTTAGGCTACCTAGATGATGTACTCATCTTACTAAGTATGGTAAATCACTGAAAACAAGAGAATTTGTTTAAACTGTTATGTGTCTTCTATCATCTTCTTGAGATTTTATTTTTGCTTAGTCGCTGTTCTAACATACTTAGATTTTGGTCAAACTCAATTAATATATAATAAATCAAGACTTATCCCTGAAAAAACATAATTATTTTTCAATTACAGAACTCCTTTATACTCTTAGTACACTTAAAATATTCTACTTCCTAAACGAAGTACAAATTTTGAAAGAGAAATTCTTCAGCACACCTTGGCAAAATCTGCTACCAGCTATATCTTTGGTTGAGGTAACATCATGTGACTGGAAGTGATACCCCAATACTTAGACTGTATGTTTAATAATTACTTTTATATAATCTCTGTGGACATGTAATCCATTAGGCTTTTATCTATAGATTTTTCTTCATTATTTTGCATTCTTTATTTCAGATCTTCCCTGAAACAACAGTTAAAGCAATCAAAACCTGCAATATGACTTCACTCATGAATGCAGAACCTCCTCCTTGCCCCCAACATGAGAAACATGGCTAAGATCTTTGAAACACTAAGTGTTAGCGTTTCAATCTCTATTTCCACTGTCTATAAGACACTCTACCACATTCCCTGGCCATTTCTTCTCATTGGTCTTTGTCCTTTATTCAGTTATCATTTTGGATGACCTCAAGATTCTGTTCATAAAACATCCAGATCTATGAGCTCAGCCTTCTTGATTCCTAAGGTCTGTCTCCCTCCTTAGCCACATCTTAATTTCATTACTATCTGGACCAGCTCCACTGCCAAATTCAGCATGTTTCCACTCCCACTCCCGATCACAACATCCTTGTCTCAGAATTTCTTTTATTGCTAGTGAACCGTCAACATAGTGCAGTAGTAATGCTTGTCCTCTCTGCTTTCTAAAGCCATCAGTCACCTCCTGCCTCAGCTATCGCTATAATCAGTCAAGACCCATTTTCATATTACACAAACCCATGTGCCTATAATCGAGCACATCCTCTGTGCCCACCACTTGAATCTGACCTCCTATCTCTTCTTACTGCTCAGTCCATGGCTCTGGGTATTGTTAGAAAAATCTGTGAAGGCATGGCAATTAGTCTTTCCTTGACATGATTTATGATGTCTACCTTTAATGGCTCATTATCACTAACCCATAGGCCCTTTTCTCTTACATAACCTGCTCTTGGCTTTCTAAACTATTTCTATAAACTCCTCCTATAGCAGATGACCACTCCTTCCTGACACTATTATCCCCTATCCAAAAAATTTACTGTCTAATGTTCTATATTTTAACTGATGCTCTTTCTTTCCTCCCAGCTCAGAGGAAGAGCCTTTCCCCTCGTGTCTACAGGTTTCCTCAATGCTGTAAGAACATTTCTTTGGTTCTTTTTACTCCTGCAAACTACAACACACTTTCCCATATTCTTTCAATACATTTTCTAAAATTATAGACCATGATAGTTGGCTTATCATTCTCCCAAACTACTTGCACAGGATTTGAGTAACAACCTCACTCAAACTTGAACCATATATTCCCCTGGCTTCCACACCATTTACAACTCTATTTTTACATCTCCCTAACCACTGTTTCCCATTCTCATCATCAGCTCCTCTCTGGGCCGTAAGGCACCTCCTACTCACATCTCCCCATCAAACTTGGACTTCTATTGCATAGTTCATAGAACTGGAGTAAGGATTATGCATAAAGCACTTGAAAGTGTACTATTTAGTCTTAAGACTCCAATCAAACTTACCCCCACAAAAAAGCTTTCTCTGACCTCCCCAGAAAGGGTCAGTCTCCCATAATGGCTTATATGTATCTAACACAGATTACACTGTATGGCTATTTATCTGCTACTGGGACCAGACCATGGTACCACGATGTTTCCTAAGAAAATATAGTCACCCCTGACACCCCCACCTTATCTATCTCTCACAGGGCCACCAAATTAATCTTTCCTAAATCCCATATTGATTCTCCCATTCTTTTCAGAAACTAACAATTTTGCCTTCCTGTAACACACACCAAAACTTTTTAGCCCAGCTCTTAAACCCCATATATGGCTAAAACTACCAATCTTCTAATACCATCTAAGAACCATCCATTTGTCTTATTCTAAAAATATATACAGTACTTTCTCCCACCTGGTGGCCTCTACTCAAGTTCACTTATATGACTGCTAAGTGATAGTTGTGTGATTCTTCTTTAGCTCAGGCATTTTTCCCTGAGTCAAGGCCATCCTCCTGAAACTACTCTCCTTATCCAGTTAGCAGAATGACACTACATTTAATCCACATTGAATACATAGGTGTATATATAATTCCTCAAAAGAATGGTCAAGCCAGTGATAAAGATGACATTTTAAACAAGTCTGAAACCCTCACTGTAAGTGACAAATAACATCTTTATTACCATCAACATTTATGCCAGGTGCTGCTACAAATGCTTTACGATGATCCTATGGGATGTGTACTACATTTTTCCCATATACAAATGGGAAGCCAGGGTCACAGAGGCCTTCACAGATACTTGAACAAAATGGATACAAAATTATATTGGTAAATGAATAAATGTATTACTAATAACTATGCTCTGATGCTGTCACATAAATTAATCTCTTAACCTACAATGTTTCCCCACTCTTCCCAGCCAAGCAAAATCCTCCCAGCCTTTCAGACACAACAGAAATTTCACCTTTTAAAGAAAGTCTCCTCAAAACTTGAAAGAAAGAAAGAAAGAAAGAAAGAAAGAAAGAAAGAAAGAAAGAAAGGAAAGAAAGAAAGAAAGAAAGAAAGAAAGAAAGAAAGAAAGAAAAGAAAAGAAAAGTTAGTCTCCTGTTAACACCCTGGCAAAATTATTTGCTCCTTCTATGAATTGTCTTTAATACCTAGAATGTATCTTTATTATAACACTGAAGTTTTTTTTTGAAGTTTACTCAGTTAGAATGGGTTTACAATGACAATTCAATATTTTTAATTCTTGAAAGAACTAACTGGAAAGCAAAGTGAATATAATTTACATCTGATGAACAAATGAAATAAACAGAAATGGTATATATCTCATTGGCAATAATTGATAATCATACTCAGAAATCTTTTCTGTAACATTTAGTACATCTATCACATTATAAGGTCTGGTATAGTTAAGTCTAATTCAGAAGGTTCAGTCTTTCTTTTAATATGTCCAAACAAAGCTTTATTCTTAAAAAAAATGGGGAACAGACTTACCAGTCTCCTCCTTTCTTCTTCTACTGCAATGAGTAATCTTGCAAATTCCTTTAATGACTGAGCTATTTAGAAGATTAAAAAAAAAAAAAAAGCATTAACCTCTTTTCATTGCTAATATCTAATTGCACAGGAATAAACATTACAGTGAAGCTGATTATAAATGTGTATATATACTTTGGTTTTACACTTCTATAAGCATAGATCAGTATACATAGTAGAATCTCAATGACTAATAGCTATAGGTAACAGATATTTGCGCACTGCAAATTAAAGTCTAGCACACACAAAGTATATTTTTTCTTCAAAGACACTAGGGAGATACAGTTTATGTATGTAATGTATAAAACTTAAATTAATAAACAAAAGTTTACTACTGAAATTGCTTCTAAACAGAATCCTACAAATAATGAATATATTAAATCTCTAAGAAGCAATAAATCCAGTACTATTTAGATGTACTTAGTATCAGCCAGTCATGCAACATCTCCCACTGACTTCTGTCTAGAAGCTCAACAGTTATAGATACTTAAACTAGATTCTGTATTCTGTATTACTCCAATATCAAGGTAGTTTAGACTGTGAGTCATCAGTGTGGCCAGAAGGACTACCAGCATCAGCATTTGGGGAGTTTGTTAGAAATATAGATTCAGGCCTCACCCCAGAATCTGCATTTTAATAAGATCCTCAGGTGATCCATTTGCATACTGAAGTTGAGAAGCATTGATTTACTTTTTTTCTTTTTTTTAAGTTTTATTTAAATTCCAGTTAACATACAGTGTAATATTAGTTTCAGGTGCACAATTTATTGATTCAACACTTACATACAACACCTGGTGCTCATTACAAGTTCAGATAGCTCTCTAAAGCAGAGCTTCTCCCTAGTTAGGTGGAAGAAGGACTGCTTTACAGAGCTATCAGAACTCCTATTGCTCTGGCTTGGGACAAGTATCAAATACTCAGAAACACTGGGAGAATAAACCGAAAAATAAATTGGGACTTACAATAGTGTATTCTTTAAAAATGCATAGTCCCAAATGGCAATTGTAAAACAGTAATTCATCCACACCAATTTCTATATCTTATACTTAACATAACAAAAGTTGGAATGTTTTGATTACAAAACTAACAAAACAAATAATGCAAATGAATGCAAAAATTATTTCTATTTAAGCTTTGAACCTTCCCTTCTATGTCTTTATTCTTTAGGCTCCCTACCATTTCCTTCCTACCCATACTAATATTAAAAACAGTCTGTAAGAAGAAGTCTAGTAAGTCTTGCATAAAGCCTACAATAAAGGCAGGTAAGTGAGGAAAATAAATCAAGAGTCTCAGAACTTATTAAGAAAAAGAATGCTTTCGGTGGCGCCTGGGTGGCTCAGTCGTTAAGCGTCTGCCTTCAGCTCAGGTCATGATCCCAGGGTCCTGGGATCGAGCCCCGCATCGGGCTCCCTGCTCCGCAGGAGGCCTGCTTCTCCCTCTGCTGCTCCCCTTGCTTGTGCTCCCTCTCTCCCTGCCTCTCTCTCTGTCAAATAAATAAATAAAAAAAATAAAATCTTTAAAAAAAAAAAAAAGAAAGAAAAAGAATGCTTTCCATTCAAGAATTTGAAATTACAATCTAGGTTTTTTCCCTCCACTCTTTAAAACTACTAGGCTTACGCTAACTAACCTGGTTTGAAATACTATCCCTATGATTACTTCACATTGCATTTTTTTCACAGTTGCCAAAAGAGAAATCAAAGGATTATCTGGGAGACTCAGATTAATCTGATAAACACATTAATGACCTTAGAGGAAATACAATTTTTTTTAATTTAGAAAAATGAGATTTTAATTTCTACAAAAATAACAGTATCAATGCAACAATACAACACAGTTGTGACAACAGTAAGTTGAAGAGAAAAACATTTTACAAATATATAAAAAGTTTTAACTGGAGTATATAATAGAATATTAAATTTTTATACTTTGGATAAATAAAGCATTCCATCATCCTGGCAACTATCTTGCCACTAAAGAGCTCTATTGGTAAGCCTGAAGAAAAAAAAGTCAATAAAATCTTGGACAATGGAAGGCATTATGTTGACATGCCTACAGAGAAAGAAACCAAGAGATAAATCAGTTTGGACTACAAGAATTGGAGGCAGCAGGTACTCCTGAAGGTGAGAAAATAAGAGGTGAAAGAAAGTTGATAGTAAGTTTAAAGTCTGTATAAAAAGCACTTTAACCCCAGATTTCAAACTCAATGCCTCCCAAACTTTTTAATTTAAAACAAAACAAAACAGACAAACACAAAAAACCAACTACCCTCATATGCTTCTTTTATGGGAAGCTGCTGGATAAGGCACTCTAACAAAACATGGGAATAAACCAAGAAAAGAGGATACGGGACCTAGAAGTAGGAGATCCAATATAGCATAGGAGCAAATGAAATTCTTATGTCAACAGAGAGATATTGCAGGTCAACTGCTGTGCAAAGATTCAAAGATCTTATCCAGACTGAAGCAATAGGTTACAGACCAGGAAATGTCTCCAGAGAATAAAAGTAGAACTGATCAATAACCTGATGTATCTGAATGTAATAAAAGGAAATTTATACTCTTTTAAAAGAAAATTCAAAGGCAATTATTAACTCCTGGGGAAACAGTTATATAAGTAACACCATCAAAATAAATGAAATAACTCAGTTGTAGTACATACAAAGTCATCATGATATAAACATAACAGTATAAAATGAAAAGAGGGTATCTAAGACTGGGGAAAAAGTCAAGTGTTAGCAAGATAATTATGGTCTTGAAAGAAACAGAAGAAATGGCTAAAAGTTCAAAGTGGTCTTTGTGAGTAGTTAAGTCTGCTAAGGACTTGTAAGATGAGAAGCTGCTAGTTTTTAAGCCTAATAAAAATCTTTACCTTTTTTTAAATAATGAAAAATAAAACATGCTATAAATGCTTTATTTTCCTACTAGACTTAATTTTAGGAGGCTAAATGCACATACTAATTTTCCCAAAGAATTAAGTAAATACCTAGCACATAGAAGCCTGACAAGGTTTTTTATTTTGTTTTGTTTTTGTTTTTTTGACAACAGGTATTTTTGGAATAAGTGAAGACGTAGCTTGATTTAGAGTGTCAGGAAAACACAACCCAGGAGGCCACCACTGTCTCATGGAGTAGTGTCCTAGAAGTAGTCCCAGGAGCATCATCCCGTAACAACTTGGAAGTCCACAGGCTTCCCCAAGTAACTGCTACTTCAAGAGTAAATCGTGCAGATGCCTTAAGTCAGATTTTGGTTTTAGTAAAGAAACTCAGATTCTCATTTTGATATGTTGTACCTCTTTGTCTAAAAATTAATGATGCTGTTTCCTGCTGAACTTGAATAGTTTTCTGGTCTGTTTCCCATATAAATACTATTTATAGACTCAGTACAATAATAGTTTATTATAATGAGAACGTCTGAGGAGAAAAATTTGAACATGCAAAAGCAATTGCATGTCTGGTTCCTCACAACAAAAACTACTCTCCCTCCAGCAGTTTTCTGGGTCTGCCCCAACTGGACAGTAAGTTTTGTTTCTTCTTTTTCTTTTGTTGATTTTTCAGGGAAATTACTTCAAAAAACAGAATTTGTTCTTTATATAGTATAGTCTCAGTTCCATAAAAGTATGTTTCTTAGTCTAAATGAAGATACTCGTGTTTGTCATTTGTCCTACACGGAAATGAACAGCCAGGAACATCATTTCATCAAATAGTAATAGGAACCTACTTTTTCAACCCATATCTAATGCCTTCCTCTAAGTCTTTTTATTAATAGTTCCTCTAAGTTTTGCATTAATAGCTTACAAAGCACAGGACAACACATAAAGAAAACAGGAATTAACAATCCTATAAGGCAAGTATAAAATAATTCAAAGTATTGTATAAACTGGGTTTTAGGGCAAAGGACTGATAGCCAGTGACTTCCTAGCCTGGCCTATGCTCAAAATCTAAAGGAGCCTCTGACACAGTCAGATAGATCCAAGCTGCCTAGTGTACCCCAGCAACTCCTCTGAGATGAGAAGCCAGTATTAGAATTTCTGGTGCCCAGGACCAACAAATGCCTTAAGAGAACATGAAAACTCATAGAGAGTCTAGTCCCCACCGACCTTGGGCACAAAACATACAAAATGACTCCTCCAGCACCCATCTCAGTGATGTTGACTCCTTGAGCAATTTCTTCTAAGACTTTACTTAAGTAAAATCCAAAAATATTTTTATTACATGCAAATTCTAATACCCAAATACTTTCTTTTATAAGCAACTATATGTGATGTTCCATACCTTGTTTATCAATGTTAATATTTACATAAATAACCATTTCATTATCTGATTTTGGGGATCCAGACTAACATCAAATTTAATAGCTGGTCTTGCAATTTTAGATTCTCCCCATACATAGCTGGTATGACAGGAGCTTGATTAAGTGACAGCAATATCCCAAAAACAATATTTAATACACAGTGAGCTTTCAATAGATGTTCATTAAATGAATTAATGAGTTTAATAATACATTTCCACAATCTATTTGCTATATACAGAGAAACATACCAACTCATATTCTGGGCTTCATAAAATTATTTTGAAAAGGATAAGCCAGATACTTTGGAAAATTATGTTAGCTATCCCCATTCTTGCCACCTGCATGAAACTTTCCTGGCTGTATTCACCAGTAATAATCTTTCCCCTTCCTGACCATCTGGATCATGAGATTACTGGAGAGCAATCAAAATCAGTTTCATATATAGATGTTAACTTTCCAACAAATTATTGAGGTTAAGAATATTGTTAAAGCTTCCCTTTTCATCTGTCCAATGTGATGTTGGAAAAACACTTTTGGAACAATAGGAATTTATTATTCAGGTGTATTTATGACAGGTCCCAAGAGTAAAAACATTCAAAAAGACAACTGCTGAAATATATCTACACAGTGAGGAAGTCGGATCATGGCTTCTATATCTACTAATATCATAAATTCTAAAATATTCCTGAACTGTCTAAAATATCTACTTCCTAACTCAATCTTTTCAGCAGCCTTAACTTCACCAGACTATTTTTGAGGATGGAAAACTTGGTTAGTGCTTAGAAGTAAAAATGAGAAAGGATAAAGAAAATTACTCCCTGTTCATTGTTGACATGACTCCATTACTGTAAGTACTAAGCATTATACTATTAAAAGTTTCAACAGTTGATCTGCTTGAGCTTTAAAGATTTCACAACTCGGAGAATTGAGAAAGCATGTCTCTCTCATATCCAACCAATATTTATATCATCATCAGATAATGATATGTTAAATATTTCTCCCAGGAGTCTTTTTTCTCAAACCTAAGTAGCATAAATACATACCCAAAGAGAACTATAGATCGCAAATTCAGTCACATATACAATTATGTCAGCAACATATTTTTTACTTATTAAGTGAGCAAATCAACTATGACATTCAGATTTGCTGATGAATAGGGGAGAACTGAGTTAGCAGTAGGATTTAGACTTGGTTAAATCTCAAGGAAAACATAAAAACCTATAGAAGTCTATAGAAGCCAGACTGAACCCATGTAATCATTTTAGAAGTCCAGATAATGTTCCAACAGTCACTCTACTATTCTATCTGGGTGGACGACATAGGCTATCAAGGTCTTTCTTAGTATCCTTCTGGCAATGACTTTTTTTCCACAGGGATAGGAGGAAAGCAGTATAATACTAAGGATATGAGGATATGAGCCAGAGCAAGTGAATTCATCATATGCTTCTAGATCTGGCCACATTGAAAAAAATAAAAATGGAATCAGTATACACAGCCAAGTGATACTCAGCAGTACATTATGAAGCATGCAATGATCTAACAGGGCATCACATCAGCAGTTCATGCCCGGAACTCCCACTGAGGAAGTTTTAATTATTTGAACATTTAGAAGATCAAAGATAGCACAGTAACTGAATAGCAAGCTTTGGTTCAGGAACAATTTAACTCATAAACAAAGCAAGAAGCAGGATCATTGTGGTATGCCTGAAAAAGAAAACAGACAGCGAAATATAAAAAGTGACACCAATTCTCCACACAGTATCAACTAGATATTGTGCATCTTTTTAACAATTAACACCCCCACTTGATGGGCTGCCTACTGTAATACTGAACATTATTTGCAACCACAAACTCTTGTTATTTTTGGGGAGCCACAACATCAAATAAGATTGTTCCACTCTATTTGTGGCTTCAGGCTCCATGGATGCCTAGTTGCAAAGCCAATAAATTGCTTCTTAAACCAACAGGAAAAAAAAAATCACAGGCCTACTGCTGAATGCTGATAGGTCACTGTACCCAAGTACTCAGAGGCACTCAATCTTTCTTCTAACACTTCACAGCCCCTTAGAATCCAAGGTCTCATGAAAACATAGAAATTCTAGTTATCTTTAAGATAACTAAACCAAGTTCTCCAAGACATCCTCCTGGTGGTTAATTTTTTTTTTTTTTAATTTCCAAACATAAATCAAAGAGACTAATATTGAAAACAAATCCCTATAAACTTGTATTTAAATTCTTCTTTCCTGACTTGTTAATTTCAGCCATTCAAAAAAAATGAATTCTTGCCATTTGTAACGACACATGGATGGAACTAGAGGGTATTATGCTAAGCGAAATAAGGCCATCAGAGAAAAACAATTATCATATGATTTCATTCATATATGGAATTTAAGAAACATAACAGAGGAGCATAGTGGGAGGGAGGGAAAATAAAACAAGACAAAATCAGAGAGGGAGACAAACCATAAGAGACTCTTAATCATAGGAAACAAACTGAGGGTTGCTGGGGGGGGGATGGGGTAACTGGGTGATGGACATTAAAGAGGGCACGTGATGTAATGAGAATTGGGTATTATAAAAGACTGATGAATCACTGAATTCTACCTCTGAAACTAATAATACACTGTATGTTAATTAATTGAATTCAAAGAAAAGGAAAGAAAAAGAGAAAAAAATTATTCTTTCATATCCTACCAGTGCATCCCTGTATAGCATTGCATGGAGGTGTGTTAGGTTTCAGCAAATATGAGATGTACCAGGTTAGAACATATTAGATATTATTTTAGTAATAAAAATGTATTTGATGTTATAGCATAGTTTGCTAATTAAGCATTAAAGAACAATAAGAAATGCATAGCCTACAAATGAAGTCATAAAATTAAACTTTTGTTAAGTTGCCCATGTATTCTGAATAGAGTTAAAAACTGCCACATCTCTGCTTCATCACTTGTCCATTGCTATCAACTGTGCCATGTTTGTTCCACCCAGTACAGAGATGCCAATCCTGACTACACAAGACAAAGGGACAGAATCCTCACTTTGGAATTCACAATATCCAGCCATTTCTTTCTACTTTCATTTGCTCCTATTTATCCTCTAACTATACTACCCAGACTCTCTGTTAGAGTTATGGCCAGTAATCTAGTCTCCTTTTAAATTCCCAACTCCTGTTCTTCACGCCTCCCTCCCTCCCTGGGTTCCAACATTCCATATGTCTTCAGGCACTGACTCTATGAACATGGCTTCAACATTGCCCGCCACTGCACATTTGGGCTGAGATTCAGAACTTGTGGCAAGACTGTCAATCTTTCACTCTTTTCTGGTCTAAGGTGATTTTCACTCTGGTTTCTCTTATCCTCACTGGCATAACGGGACTCAAAGAAGAGTGTACCCCTTCTTTCCAGGGGTTTCACCTGTAAAAGAGAGCTATGACAACCACTGCAGATTGTTAGGATTACCTATTGCAACTGAGGAAAACTAGGACTCCAAGTTGAAAAGTCACAATGGAGGCACAGAAGTAATTCTACACTATCTAATGGTTTTTCCTCCCCAGATTGTTTCTGAATGGAGATAGGGCCTTGTAGTAATAACTGCTTTGAAACTGCTGAACTACAAAGTAGTTTGAGAGTTCTAGTATACTCATATGCATACATGCAGGGCATATATGTTATATAATATTAAGGTCAAATTTTGCCAAATGAATACATACAAATATAGAAAGACAGCCTTTCAATTTCACACAATTTCAAAACTTCATTCTAGCTGGTTTCTTTGAAGATTTCACACCATCTCGTTACTTCAAATGAATTTCTTCTGAATCAAAAATCTTTCACTCTTGGGAATGTATGTTAATATAGTAAGTATTATTGTGCATAATACAGTCTCCAAGTCACATATTTTTGTTTTCTTTTGAAGCATACATTTTAGAAAACCTGTGCTATTCTGATGTTGTCTTGTTTTGTTGGTTTTTATGCATTTGAGAGAGAGAGCCTGCGTGAGCTAAGGGAGCGGGAGGGGGAGAGGTAGAGAGTCTCCAGCAGACTCCCTGCTAAGTGTGGAGCTGGACGAGGGGCTTGATCTCATGATCCTGAGATTGTGACCTGAGCTGAAATCAAGAATTGGACACTTAACTGACTGAGCCACCCAGCCGCCCCCCTCTTTTTCTTAAAGATCTAATGTTGCCTTGTTTTATTTTAGTGTCATTTGACCTGTTTCCCAAAGCCAAAACAACCTCCAATCCAGAAACGTAGACCCCCAGTATGTAGATCACTCAGACTTTGGAGCACCTCTACCAAGAGGCAGAGATGTCACACATACTATCTCATTTAATTCACATAATGGTATGAGGTGATGAGAAAAAGAGTATCAATCACCTGGAGTAACCTTCCCCATGATCTCAAAGCTAGTTAAGCGGAGAAGCAGGTATTTAATTTTGATTATTTCATTCCAAAGTCTCTTCTACTCCATCAAACCACTATTGCCAAAGGAGGGGGAGAGAGCAGGAAGGAGGGAGACAGGGAAGGTAATGCCAGCTTACTACCCTGCTACATTATAGCAAAGAACAGGCTTTTCATCTTTAAAAGCAAACAGTCCCAGAGCTGTTTGTGCTCAAGGGGTAATCAGGCCCCAAATATCCTGCCTTAAAGGAAACAATCAGTAATTTGTTGCTGACAGCCGCTTACACCAAACCCGCCAATCCTTACCACCTCCCAGCACTCCTTCACATTCCACAAAGGCACCCCATTCATACTCCTCCTCTGCACCCAATCCTCCTGCCACCACCCTACTGGACCTTCAACATCCGCTTCCTTGTCCAACATCCAGTTTCTCTTTTCCACAACCTCTTGACCTCCAGTGACCTTCTCTCTGCAGTAATTCACACACCCACAAGGACACTAAGAGTTCAAGCTATCTAACCCCTTTGCTTTTGGTTTCTGGCAATTCCTTTATTCAACTCTAGTTTACTTCTAATCCTATTTCCCACAGTGGCTATCTAAAAAGAATTTTCTTTCTCAAGAACCCAGCCCCAGCTTCCCCTCACTCACTGGTACCAGATGGCCTAGCCTCCTGCTTCTCAGAGAAGTTCAAGACCCTCTGATTAACACTGTATTTATTCATTCTCTTCAACTTGCCTGTCTCAGAAAAGGGGCCCTCTTTTTCCCAAAAGCTAACAACTCCCCATGAAGCTTCTAACCTTCCCCTTCCCCATCTCTAGCTACATTTCTGTCCTTTCCATCATCACTCTTCTCTCCGCACAGCTACTTCTCCTCCTCCCAAGTCTAAGAAGTTACTCCCATGTACTCCTATCCTTGTAAAGGAGGAACAGCAGGGAGATATGAGGGGTTGGGGGAGGAAGAGATTTATTTGACACTTGCACCAGCACTGCACACACTCTTTAATCCTCAATACCCCACAAGGTGGTCACAAGTAAAACACCGAAATCTCTCACCATTCTGTTCTTCAAATAATGAAACTGAAATACAGAGGTTAAATAATATCCAAGATCATAGAGCTAAGGATTTGCAGAGTGAAACTTTGAACCCCCATGAATCACATGAAATGTATCTACTTTCCCCATTACTTTAGGCATGGTCCTACACCCCCAAGCTCATGAAACTGAGCAAATCCAGTTACCTCCCAAGAATTTCTACTAGAGAGTCTTGTCTGCATCTCAAAACTTATGTCAAAAGTTGACTCATAATTTCACTCCACACTAAGGTACTGCCACATATAAACACATAAATGGGCCCATAACACCATTCTGCTAGTAACTCAAGTGATGGATTAACTTCAGTCCTCCCTTCCATACATCCAGTCACCAAATACTGCTGATCTCTCTCCTCTACCCTTCTTCTTCCATTCCCATAGAAAGATACCACTTCATCTCTGCTGCTTAATGGTCCCATTGGGAAAATGCTGGGCATCAGAGATCTTTGGTGATCCATAAAGCACAAACTCTGAAATAGACTTTTCCCTGTTTCAGTACCTTCTCCAGTTGAGTCCCCCTCAGTATTAACACGAGTCTATTGTTGAGAGTGGTGGTTTTCCACAGGCTAGTATCAGACACCAAGAACCTCCATAAAATTAAAGGCACCTAAGGTTTCATCCCAGGAGATTCCACCTTCATTCAGGCCTGGGGTAGAGCCCAGGAACCAAATTTTTAAGGCTTCCCATAGCTGATGCTGGTAACAGGCAGTCTGGCAGCTACTGGCTTTAGCGGAAGGTGGGCAGGGGAAGAATGCATGCTTTGCATGAGGAATTAAGAGTTAAAACTATATTTAAATAGAAAACAGTATACATTTTAATAAGATTTGTAAAAATTATCTCTATTTCCTCCTTGAAGCTTATCGGTATTTTCAATGGCAGCAGTACTCTTGGCCCTCGTGGTTATGGAGGAAATAAGACATTATCTTTGAGTCCCAAGAATAAAGCATGACCTGAAAGCTCTTCTCTCCATAGCACTTTGAATCATGACTCAGCAACTATTCTGAATTCTATCTATGTCAGAGAAATCACTCAGAATTAGCCTTCTTGTCCAGCCACATATTCCTAGACTAGTACATAAGGCAAACCTTTTTTTTAGGCCTATTATCCAACTCTTTTCTTGCTTTCTAACTTCTCCCTCTATACTCTGTTTCTTCCCCTCAACCACCAAACCTCTCTTTAGTGTTCACATGTTTGTCCTGGCCATTTGCCAATGAGCTTTCCAATAATCTCTGGGTGTCCATGTCCTGCCTCCTAACTCACTTATTTCAAACACAGATTTTTGGAACTATTGCCTTTCTGGTCCAAACATTTTACGTCAAAACTGAAACTGTACTTTTATTTTTTCATTCACATTTAGAAATGTTCTCTCTTGGTCCATAAAAGATTTGCTGAGGAAGGCAATCTTTGACTTAGTCTGGCAAATACTTCCATGCTATAATTCATCACATACACAGATGCCAGAATAAACCTCCTAAAGGGTAACTTCAATCAAAGCCTTATGTGTCTCTTGAGAACATGCAAATGAAACTTTAGACTATACGGCAAAGCCCTCTAAGATATTCTCTGGCTTTCAATCCTTGTACTACAGTTAAAAGGACGTTACCCCTTCGTTTTCTTCAAGACTGAATATATCAAGACAATGAACATTTAAGTACACAGACTAAATACGCCCAAGCAAGGGAAGAAGTCCAATGGTCTAGCACAAAAGGATGTACTGGAGAAATGCTTTTACATTCTAAATGCTTCAGAAAAAAATCAAGTGCTTACGGCTAGCATGGCTCAGAAGTATTTACTTTATGACTTTTGTACCAAGGTTTCAAATCTAGAAATGGGTCAGTGTTTTCATGGTCATGTAAATTTTGATTGATTACACAGGGAAAGGAAAATAAAACAGATTCATTTTATAAGCAGTTTGCAGTGATACCACTATCTTAAAATTAGCTCTCTCTGCTTTAAAATTACTTAAGAAAATTTTTAGATAATATCCTTTTTTTTATCTCTATGGCACTTATCAGTCTAACTTCATATACAATGAACTTAATTATACATCTTATCACCTAACTCCTCTGACAAATCCCCATGAGGGTGGGGATTATTTTTCTGTTTTGCACAATGATGTGTCTTTAGCACTCAAACAGTGTCTGACAAATCATATGTGCTTGATAAGGCTTTACTGAATGAATGAATCAATGAATGAATCAATGAATCAATGAATGAACGAACGAACAAGTAAACTCAAGAGTAAAACTTCCTGACCTAGGAGCCAGGCAATCAAGGTTCTAATACTGGTGTGACTTTAGCAAATCATTTCCCTGTGTCTAAAGCAAAATGATAGAGTTAGCTAGCTCCCATGTTCTCCAAGGTCTCTTTCTACTCTAACATATTAAACTTGGGATTCTAAGAAACCAAGCCAACATTTCTAAGTCAGACGTAACACTTTCTGATAATTTAAACAAACAAAAACAATAGCCAGTACAACTCCCTACCTTCCCACCTCCACACATACATGAAGAAGGTATGAGAATCATCCCAGTACTAAAGAAATGCAGCTTCTGGACAGAAAGACATAAAGCAACTGAGATAAAATGTTATCTTCAAAAGCTGTTTTCAAAGCAGACTATATTCAACATGAGCAGATAAACTCCAGTAAGTAAACTAGGAAATTACTAACAAAACTATAAACTATGCACCTAATACCCACACAGGACACCACTTACCTTTATGGTACCTGATGTTTACCAACAGGCAATAAAACATATTTCTGTTATTATGCAAAAAATTATGAAAAAAATTCATCATGGGTATGTCATGATTCAGGCTTGCAATTACAAGCAAACCATATGACTCCAATTTTACTAAGACCATTCTATTCATACAGAAAATAAAAGAGATGTATTCTAAGTGTGGTTCTGTGGGTCAATGCAAATGTAATAAAAAAAAATAGGTATCATATCCATAAGTTACATTATTAAAGTCAGGCTACCCATGACCCGTTTTCTCCTGGGCACAAGCCCCGAGATATGGCTTTTTAAAAACATTTTTTAAAAAGCTCATCTGGGGCAGCCTTCTTAAATTTTCCATAAGGCAGTCAAATTAACCTTTTTAAAATGTAAATATAACATCATTTCTCTGATTAACACCCTGCAATGCTTTTCATTACCTTTAGGTTAAAATTCCATATCCCTAACAGGGCTTAGTAAGTCTTCTCTACCTGCCCACAACCTTCACACATGCCATTTTCCTCTTGGGTATCTCCTTTGCTCTCAAGGTCTTTATTCACCCCTTCCTTAGATCCGGAATCTGCTCCCTACTCCCCCTTCGCCTACCATTTCTCCATGACTAATTTAAACATCACTTCTTCAGAGTGGCCTTCCTCCATCTTCCCACCCACCCAATTGGACCTGGTCTATCTTGAGTATGTATGATCTCTTAGCATAATATACTTTACTTTTATAGCATTCAACACAATTATAGCTTAACTGTGGTTGGTTATTTAATGTTGGTCACCCAATGAAAATATAAATTACTTAAGCCACTGAAAGCGCCTTAGACCTAGTTGGCACTTGGGTACTTAGATAATAAATGAGTTTTACTGGTAGGAAATACAGGCATAGGCAGGTTAAAAATAGTGGAAGAAAGGTACAAAAGCAAGTTCCTGACTCTAATCTCTGGTCCTTTTACTTGTTAAAGTAACCAGGTTAGGCCCAATGGAGTCACTCATGCTAAACCCCCCAAACCTTAAGTTTCTATCCTTGCTCTCCCAGAACAAGGCCTAAGTCAACCAAACACTGCTTGCTTGCTCAGCACAAGTTACCTAACCCAATTCCAAAACTTCCCTTGGCTCCATATAAGGAAAGTAACCCTGCTTTAGCCAATCACCAAACTCCCAGTATAATTTCCTTGTTCTTGTTCACTTTGGTCTAAAAATCTCTTGCCTCCTACAGCTCTTCAGAACTCCTTTCTACTGCTAGATTGGGTGCTGCCTGATTCGTGGATTGCTTAATAAAGCCAATAAAATCTTTAAAATTTACTCAGTAAATTTTATTCAACACAATTTGGACTATCGCTCTTATAGAAGACCAAAAAACACCCTGTTAGTTGTCAACTAGTCATGGCGCCTCACTGCACCTCACTTTATATGGTAGATGCTCGAGTCAGGCGTCTCAACTTTTCCGCCTCTATGCATAAACACAAAAGCGCCGGGACTACTGACTTCAGGGATACCAAAATACTGTAGAGTAGGCATATTCACAAATACAGAATTTGTGAATAATGAGGCTAAACTACATATTCCTGCATCCCAAATTATATAGGGCTACAGCATTTATTTCACTGTCTAGCCATTTTGTTGAGATTTAAGCTATCCTAAGTAACTAACCATAGATAAAAGTTTTTTCCCTCTCTATCCACTCACCTTGAAATCAGCCTTCTTTAAGTTATGTTGTCCTAAAAGGAGTATATTGCTGCCATCTTAGCCTCTAAGTCAGTGCACTCCAAGAGGGCAAGAGCTAGTAGCTAGCTTCACCACCAGGTTCCCAGGGATTGGCAAGTGTAACCTAACAGTCAACAAACAATAATGAAACTAAAGAATACAAAAATCTTTAGCTCTGGCTTGAAATATTTAGAAATACTAAGAAATTTGTTCTAAATGATTCTCAAGTACATGTGAAAGTTAGGTGTGTGTATGTGTTTGCATAAAATTTAGTTTATTATATTGAAAAGAATTATACTAGACATATCCAAATATATATATATATATATATATATATATTTTATTTAATATATGACTCTAAAATTCTATTTATGTACCTTACAATGATTCGTTTCTATAACTAGGTCTTGCAGGGGGACTATTCATGTAACAAATATTTACTAAGCCTCTGCTACAAATAAAGCATTTAATTACTAGTACTATACAGGAATAGAAATATGAGTAAAACTTTCTAACCTCCAAGAGCATAAAATTTGCTGGAGTTGATAATAAAGTTCTCTATGTAACATACTAAACTACTTTTTATTAAGCAGATCACTAAAGAAAGAAAAGGGGTTTCAGGGGATTAATAAAGATCAGTAAGTTAAGACAATTTTTTTTTTTCTTTGAGACATGTGACTTGTGACATAAGCTTCAGGTTGCTTTTCAGAGCCTGAAACTTAAAAATCTAAGCCTTTTGGGATACCTGGGTAGCTCAGTCGGTTAAGAGTCTGCCTTCAGCTCAGGTCATGATCTCAGGGTCCTGGGGTAGAGTCCCGCATCAGGCTCCTTGCATCAGGCTCCTTGCTCAGCAGGGAGCCTGCTTCTCCCTCTGCCTGCTGACCCCCCACCCCGTGCTTGTGCGTGCTTGCTCTCTCTCTCTCCCTCTCTCTCTCTGAAAAATAAATAAATAAAATAAAATAAAAAAATAAAAATAAATAAAAATAAAAATCTAAGCCTTTCAATTTCAAATTAAATCAAATTACATACTTTAAAACACAGAGCTAATATGATAAAAACCTCTCTCAAGTGGGATTTTTTTTTTTTTTAAAGACAGGAACTCCACCTGAAATATGCAACTTTCCCAGCTGTTTCAATCCTTAATTGTGGGTGGTTTCTGTGTGGGTGCAAAAATAGGGTGGTTAAAAAAAAAAATGGAGAACAATAATTCAATTGTCCAACTGAGAGCCATTAAAAAGTAAAATATGCTTCCTCTACAGAGTTCAAAAGAAAATGTTATTTGTATAAACAATTTAGGCATTTGGAAATGTTCCACTTTAATAGAGGACTTCCTGATTTATATAACCACATTTAAGTGGGTTATAATGAGGGTTTATAATAAGTGACAGGTTCTCTTTTGATTCAGCAAATGAGAAGGTAATTGTTTCCTAGAATTTAGTAAAAATCACAGGTCTCTTTTTGAACAGTTCAGTTGTGGTTGGTAATGATATTGTCTCTGGTTTGGAAATTTTTTCCTAAGCAATGCTCAAGAAGAGTTTCATGGCCACACTCCACCTTCAAATATTAGTAATAATCTGTATGGATGAGTATTTAAAGTTCATCACCAAATTCTGAAGAAAATCTTTCGAGAAGCATTTCATAATTTAATACTTTAAAAGTTGAATTTTATTAGTTTAAGTTGGTTCTTTTTTTAGCTAAAATCATTTATGATCATTTAAATGCATTTCCTGGTTTATAAACACACCAGTTATTATTTTTAACCTGAAACACAGGTTATTACCTCAAAGTGTTTTTATACTACATAGAAATCCCTGCGAAACACACAAAGCAAACCATGTGCCATGCCTTCCACACTAGACTACATTCTTATTTATCACTTGCAAAACTGGATCACATAGTACCTTTCCCCTGGACCTAACAGATGCATTCTCAAAGTGGATGGATTTATTTGGCAAATGATGTATGCATTTTCCCCATAGTACTTTCTCTAACAAGGAAAACGAAAGAAATTTTCCAACCTCTCCTTCGAAGAATTTCTTCTACTTCCCACCCTCTGAAGAGGCATCAGTGATCACTCTCAGGCTCCTATCTATATACCACGGTGACTCAGGCTCACAGGTAAGTCACTTTACCACCATGTCATACTTCTGAGAGGTAATCAAACAACAAATATTTGCACCTGGGCAAAGCACTGCTGGCTAGGAAGACACAATAAAGGCCCCGTGACTTGAAAAGTCATTATTTTAAATTTGTGTCCTGTAGTCTCACCTTTTGACATGTTCTCCTAAAGAAGGTACCGGAAAGAATAAAAAACATAGAGTATACTACAGACAACAGAGTACACAAAACTTGGTTCAGTGTGAGTTACCATCCATCAATCTGTACACATATAATTTGTACGTATCCATATAAAAGGTTTTTTTTAAGATGTAACACGTCTTTATTCTAAGAACTATTAAGCACTAACCATTGTTATTGCTATATCTGCATATCTGCATTCCAAACAGTAAACACATGAGCTATGTCAGAAATATCTGAGCAATTATTATGAATATATTTTGATCTGAATTACCTAATGGATGACCTCATTTCTGGACTCAGAGCTGGGAGCCATAACCTTAGTTGACAAGCGGTTGTGTGTTGTCTGTCTCCACCACAGGAATTTTCTGTTTAGGTGTGTCTAAAGGAATGAAGTCCCCACCTAAAATATTTACTAGCAAACTGACTCTCCTTCTTGGTAAATGTTTAATCTCTTGAGAGCAAGGTTCATGTTGTCCAAGACTTTCCTGAGAATTACCACAGGCCATCATACAATACTGCTAACCAAGCTGTTTATGCACAACTGCAACTGGACTTTCCAATGGTTTCCAAGATTACATAGAATGAACAAGATCTGCCTCATATTAGTGACTAACATTTTTATTGGCACTAACTCAGCCTAATAATGTCTGATTTTTAATCTAGACTTTTAAGTCTCTGGTTAAAAGTGATTTCAACTTATAGGCACCAAATGCAGGAACAAGACAAAGTTGCATGCCCCAACCTTGGTGTGGACATAAACTCTGAAGTGATCCACGAAGATTTAGTCTTTTATTATCCTATACTCAGGTGCTAAATTAACCTAGCAAAACAACCTGTCTCATAGGTAGATTCACAGTAGTAACTGTGAGCTTCTATTGTTGGAATGAGCCAGTGTAAACAGTGTTTTCAAAAGGAGACTAATTTATTTTCTGTAGAGATCGCCTTTTATTTCCTACTGGTAAGGTTTTAAGGCTAGGCACATGACTTGGGAAGTTATCCTTCCCACCCATGTACATGCACCAGAACTGATGCACATGGGCATTGTTTTTTCCATTTACATACATATTACTTACTGTGTAAATATAGTTAAATGATGGTACATTTTGTATCTGGTCTACCCATATAATTATTTAAGGAGGACTGAATCTTATACCAGTTGGTAATCACTCTGTACCCTCCCTCACCAATTTCTAAGCCCCTAGTGTCCAGCTACTAAACTCCTGACTTATTCCTAACTCAAAGTCTTTACTCAGTTCAAAAACTAAAGAAGTATAGAAAGTGGGCAATTAGAGCAGCTGTGAAAAGTTAAGTTGGATGCATTCAATAGGCTGCTTCCCACTGGGCTAGCTCTGCAATAGGCAGAGAAAAGGGAGCTAGCAAAAGCTCACATGCAGTTCATTTATCCCTGGAAAAGGGAGGAGTAATGACTTCTTGCTTCTTTTGAATGGAAAGGAGGATGCTAAAGGGAGAGCACGTATCCCTGTCCTGCTTGGGACTTCAATTCTGGAAACAATTGACCCGTTCTCTAAGCCGGAGAAATTCCACACTGAGTCGCAGACAACTAACTACATTTTGCTTCCTTCCAAGCCAGCAATGTTTGACTAGCACTAAAAAACAAACCCCCCACCCACCCACCCACCGGTGCACAAGGCCAAAAGGGTGGGAACAGATGAAGAGTGGGACTGGCTTATAGGCCAGACACAGGCCTACTCACCTATATAACTCCTGGAACAGCTTCCACAAATTAGGTAATTATACTGATATGAAAACAGAACCTTCTTTTCCTTACATTGCTCAAAATCTATTTTTCACACTAGTCCACTGTAAACACATTGAAAGCAGACATCTTAGTCATCTCCCTACCACCTTCCCACCCATTCCCACCACAACTCACATACAAAAAGACTGCAAACGTCTTGATTTTACAAGTTATTTTTCATTGACATTGCTTGATTATAAAAGATGAGTTTTTGTAAGTCATCATTTTTAATGGTTCCATTTTTGGTAAGTCACAAAACTACTCTAGCTGAGAGTGCTGTGGCTAATACTCAAAGCTAAAGTCACAGCTTTCCCTACTTCATTCCCCTTTGGTTAAATCAGAGGAATAAAGAGGCTGAAACTGGGGCTTCAAGAAGATATTTTAAACAAAGTTGAAACTATGTACTTCCCACGTAGAATTAAAACTGATGACAAAAATAAACAAGAAAACTTGATGGAGGTAGGAAAGTTCCTCACACGGCATCCACTCCAGAGTACCCAGCAGTCTCAGGGATACGTTCCTAGGTCACTGTCCTTGAAACAACAGCTTGCCATATCCTCGTAATTCTTCCATGTTAGAAATGGTTATTTAAGCCTTCTCCTCTTTATTATATAGTTATGTTTAAATGTTTAGAATGCATTTGAGGGCTCAGTATAAGGTTAAAAAGTGTTGGACAGTGAGGATATAGGAACATATCTATATTTTTACATCTTTTTTTTTTTCAGAAATAATTTTTTACACTACTTTTTGCTCTAAGTTAGGTTTTCCTAATAAAGTTTTAATGTCTGAATCAGATTCCCCATAATAGGAGCTACATAAGTCTCCTGATTTAAAAGCATCAAGGAGCATTATATCTATCCTTACATAGCATTCATCTTCTGCTCCCCAACCTTTGATCTAACTCCTCGAAGCCCTCAAAACACTAGAATTTAATCCAGTATTCATTGCCTACAATAAACCTTCACCTACTGATCAATTCACACCTTTCAAATCTAATCTGCAAAAGACACAACATCCATTTAGCCAAAGTGGAAAGTGACAAGCAGACCAGTGTTGAAGATCAAATTCACCACAACCTGGGGAAATCACCTAACATCTACCTGAAGGGCTACAGAGCATATATTTAAAAACCCTACCTCTGCAGTTACACATGACTTTAAGAAGGTATTTTAAGTAAGAATTTTAAAGGAAATTAAGAGAAATATGTAGAAATATGTTTATTGTACTTTTTAACAAGATCAACTAGAATCAACCTGAATGTTCTATAGATTTTATTTCTTAAGTTTATGTATCTGAACCTGATGAAATATTTTAAGTCATGAAATTATTAAAAATCATAATATCTATGAAAACCCAGAGTATTTGCCATAATCCTCCTTAAAAGAAAACAAATTATATGTATATATTTTTATTAAGTATACATACACATATATATACAAATTATATATATATATATATATAATTCTATTAGAAAAATATACAGATAAGTGAAAAAATTAAAATTTATAAGGAGAGTTATATCATTTATTCAACAATTTAACTGAGGGTGTACCATGAATCAGGCTCTAGGTCAGGTGCTAAAGCTAAAGTGGTTTTAAAAAAGAAAAGACAAGGGTTGTCTGCAATAGCCAAACTGTGGAAAGAGCCGAGATGCCCTTCAACAGATGAATGGATAAAGAAGATGTGGTCCATATATACAATGGAATCTTACTCAGCCATCAGAAAGGATGAATACCCAACTTTTACATCAACATGGATGGGACTGGAGGAGATTATGCTAAGTGAAATAAGTCAAGCAGAGAAAGTCAATTATCATATGGTTTCACTTATTTGTGGAACATAAGGAATAACATGGAGGACATTAGGAGAAGGAAGGGAAAAATGGGGGGTGGAATTGGAGGGAGAGATGAGCCATGAGAGACTATGGACTCTGAGAAACAAACAGGGTTTTAGAGGGGAGGGGGGTGGGGGGATGGGTTAGCCCAGTGATGGGTATTAAGGAGCATGGAGCACTGGGTGTTATACGCAAACAATGGATCGTGGATCACCACATCAAAAACTAATGATGTATTGTATGGTGACTAACATAACATAATAAAATTTAAAAAAAAGAAAAGACAGGGGTGCCTGGGTAGCTTGGTTAAGTGATCGACTCTTAATTTTGGCCCAAGTCATGTTCACAGGGTCATGAGATCGAGCCCCAAGTTGGGCTCCAGCTGGGGTGTGGAACCTGCTTAAGATTCTCTTGTTCCTCAGGGCGCCTGGGTGGCTCAGTTGGTTAAGCGACTGCCTTCGGCTCAGGTCATGATCCTGGAGTCCCGGGATCGAGTCCCGCATCGGGCTCCCTGCTCGGCAGGGGGTCTGCTTCTCCCTCTGACCCTCCCCCCTCTCATGTGCTCTCTATCTCTCAAATAAATAAATAAAATCTTTAAAAAAAAAAAAAAAAAAGATTCTCTTGTTCCTCTGCCCTCCCCCACCCAGACTGCTGTACACTCTCTGTAAAAAAAAAAAAAAAAAAAAAGGACAGTTCTGGCCTCTACCTTCTTGGAATTACAATTACATTACTAAGTGAATAAGTGAAAATAAATGCTCTTATGTAAGTATGTGGGTTTTATTTTTTTCTAAATAACAACGCTAATGTGTTAGTATTTTAGTAATATTATCTAGGCTTTTTGGCCAGGTGTGTGTTACAAGGCCTTTGCTGGGGGCTAGACATTTATGACACAAATGTCAAGAAGTGGCACACAAAAATGACAACTATAGTTTCAAGTGCCAGTGGTGCATCATCACTGAAGGTGCCCTTTCTCATACATCCTGTAAAGAGAAAGAGAAGTCATGCTGAGGAGGACCATGAGGCAGTCCTCATCCTTCTTTCTACATGGCTCAGTACTTTTCATTAGAGCACTGAGGGAGGAGGAGTCATTTATGATTTCAAGAGACCAGCTACCTCTACATTCCTCTGAGTAACTAACACTTCTAAAGGAGCAACCAAATAAAGTGACCACCTGGCACAGCACCTCGGAAAGACTGCCACCTTGAACTCTGAATTCTGACAGTGATTTATCCAGAAGGAGCTTTTGTGAACGTAAGCAAGCTAAAGCTACACAATGAATCAAACTCAATCAGCTTATCTTTTCCTGGAGCCTTTCTTTGGTGGGGATAACACTGCCCTTTCCTTTCACAGCTAGGTTTGGGCTTGCTACTTAGGTTTTCAAAATTAAAAATATACTGTTTAGGAATACATATATAACTGACAAAACTATAAAAGAGATGATAAAGGAAGAAGAGAAATGTGATTGTGGAGGGGCATATCAGGGATTATAAATCCTTACTATTCCAAGTGTGGTCCATGGACCAGCAGTGTCAACATGGCCTTCAAAAGTCTGTTGGAAATGCAGAATCGCACACTCCACCGGAGACCTTCTGTATCAGAATCTGCATTTCATAAGACCTCCAGCTGTTATGTAATGTGTGTATACACATTAAACCTCTAGAGTCACTGTTCTAAACACTTGTAATATGCTATTTTTATACCTGGAAGATGAGTACCTTTAGTATTATCCTCCAAAATGTACATCGTCTGTGTACAGTCTTCCTGATGATGTGACGCGTCTCTAATTCAGCCTACAAATGGACCCACCGTCTACAAACTGTTAAGTAGCAACTGTTAAAATGTGGGGGACAGGAATGCTACATGAATCTGATCTTCAAACAGTACAAATTCAGATACAGATAAAACTTCAGGGATCACATAACCCAACCTCTTTGCTTTATGGGAAATAAAACCATCTGAATCAGGAAGGGGCATGCCCCCAGGGTCAGACTGCTGAATTACTGAAGCAAAGCTGGATCAGAGCTCAAGTCTCCTGATCCTCAATAATATTTTATATCCTATAATAACACTGGTTTAATACATCATGACTGAATTTTTCGTTTATAAACAAATACTCATGTTAAAAGAGAAATCAGTATTAAATTTTTAAAAAGTAAAATAATTCTGAAAACCAGTACCTTGTATATTTAATAGTAAATGCCCAATATGTATGTGAATGAATGATTCACTTTGAGGCAGAGACATTGTTATCCAACTCTTCTTAAAGGGATGAGCTAAATTATAGAATGATTAATAAGTAATTTCCTTATGGAAAAAAAAACAGAGTTCAATTTTTAGACAATTTATAATATAGCTCCTCTACAATAACCAAAAATCACCCTTATACTTTTATCAAAATCAGAATATTTTACATGTTTATTATTTGGGTATGTGAATCTGTTTGATTTCAGTGAAATCAGTATCTGAAGTCGGACTTTTAAAATTATGTAGAATATTAAAGAACAGTAATACTCACCAATACTAATTTCATCATCTGTTTCGGCATCACCAATACATTCAAATTGGAAATCTTGCAGTGACTGGGAAAATTTCTGTACTGCCATAGACAGATCTGTAATTAAAAAGTTAAAAAAAAAATCATAAGTTGAAGGTACCATGGAATATGAGATTTTCCACGTGCATTACTCTATAACTTCAATTTTAATACTTTATTTACCAGAAGCTTTTAAAATACCAGCTTGACAAATTTAAGCAGATTTTAATAAGACTACTAAAAGAAATATTTTAGGAAATGGATCTGCTCTGCTCACAAGGGATTTACCGTTTAAGAAAGTTTTGGTGCCAGTTGTGTATTATCTGGAAACCAATTCCCAAAGCCTTTATCAAAAAACTACCATTCACTCCCCATAAATGGAGCATTTAGAAAGAAAGAAAGAAAGAAAGAGAGGAAGGAAGGAAGGAAGAAAGAAAGAAAAAGGAAGGAAGGAAGAAAGAAAGGAAGGAAGGAAGAAAGAAAAAGAAAAAGGAAGGAAGGAAGGAAGGAAGGAAGGAAGGAAGGAAGGAAGGAAG